>NW_023309812.1:0-20889 GCF_011077185.1 Oxyura jamaicensis
CCAGGTCCTTCTCCTCAAGGCTGCTCTCAACCCATTCTCTGCCCAGTTTGCATTTGTGCTTAGGATTGCCCTGGCCCAGATGCAGGATCTCACACTTGGCCTTACTGAAGTTCATGAAATTCACATGGGCCCACCTCTCAAGCCTGTCAAGGTCCCTCTGCATGGCACGCCTTCCCTCCAGCGTGTCAGCTCCATGACGCAGCTTGGTATCATCTGCAAACTCGCTGAGGGTGCACTCTCCATGCATGTACTCACTGTCCATGTCACCAACAAAGACATTAAACAGTGCCAGTCCCAATTCTGACCCCTGAGGAACACCACTCGTTAGTGATATCCACGCATTCCTGTGTGGTGTGATTTAGGTGTTCCTGCTCTGGCAGGGGGATTGGACTAGATGATCTTTCAAGGTCCCTTCCAACCCCTACAGTTCTGTGATTCTGTGATTCCCTTTCTGGTGACCTTTTATATGCACTATTGCAATTCCAGTCGGTAATAATAAATTATCCAGGACTTGCTTTACAAGCTCTTTGTGGACCAATTCCTTCCCCTTTCTACTGATCAACCCACACTTCTCCCAGATGTTACCAAAGGTATGAACCACCCCATATTCCTATCTCGAATTGGTATAGATGATTCCCTCTTTTCCTTCAAGAAGCTTGAGCACCTGTTTCAAAGCATATGATTCACATATTTGGGCTGACCAGTTATTGGGCAATCAGCCCATCTCTTTTACTTCTTCACTAAATCCATCAACTATAGCTTATCATAGAATCACAGAATGTTAGGGATTGGAAGGGACCTTGAAAGATCATCTAGTCCAATCCCCCTGCCAGAGCAGGAACACCTAAATCACACCACACAGGAATGCGTCCAGGTGGGTTTTGAATGCCTCCAGAGAATGAGACTCCACAACCCCCCATGGCAGCCTGTTCCAGTGTTCTGTCACCTTCACTGTGAAAAAGTTTCTTCTCACATTTAAGTGGAACCTCCTATGTTCCAGCTTTCACCCATTGCCCCTTGTCTCATCATTAGATGTCACTGAGAAGAGCCAAGTTGTTCCTTCACCTTACCAGGGATGGAGGTGAGGCTGACTGGTCTATCGTTACCCGTGTCCTCCTTCTTGCCCTTTTTGAAGAGTGGAGTGACATTTGCTTTCCTCCAGTCCTCAGGTGTGGGAAATCGGTCAGAAAGTATGTGGAGTATGTTAGACACAGAGATGAAGTGAGAAAAGGAAAATGCAGAATGAGGCAAAAGTCACGTAGCCTGAAGATAAAGGAGGTATAACTGGGAGACAAGAAGGTCAAAAAACAACAGGTGCAGTCCGGCCTGTTGCTCATCAGTACACGAAAAGGAGATAGGGCTGCTGTGCGATTGCCTTGTGAACAATAACAATGGCTAACGAGCAAACTTTGCCAAGTTGTGTGATAAAAACATGTAGATACGCTAAGCCTATATAAGGAGAGGGGTTAGACAATAAAGGGTTTCAGCTACACGCCAGCCTGGAGTCGTGTTATTCTTTCCCTTCAAATGGTGACCCCGACGTGATACGGATAGATACGGACAGACAACGCAGGCATAGCGTCTGAAGGGAACCCCGCTGAACGAATCAAGCTGACAGCTGGACTGCAGCTTCCCCATCCGGATCCACGCCTATCCCCAGGTGAGCAGCGGGAAGAAAAATGGGGACAAATCTATCGGCCGGGGAAGAGGCGATAGTGAAATTGATAAGCAAACTCTTAGAAAAAAGAGGGACAAAATATGACTCATATAAGCTGAAACTACTGTTAAAGTTTTTACAAAAAAATGGTGCCTCGTCAACAGTTTCAGCAGTGTTTGATTTACAAACTTGGGAAAATGCTGGGACAACACTATGGGACGCTGCCTCGGGGGGAGATATAACAGCTGCTGAGGTGATGACTACCTGGCGCTTCGCAACTGAGACACTGAGATCATGGCAAGCAGAAAAAAAGGGTACAGACAGCGGCCGCACAGGCTACGCAGGCAGGTGAAGTAAAAAGCGGTGACTGCGTACCGCCAGAGAAAGCAAACCTGACAGACTTGGGAATAGAGGCAGAGACGATATCCCTACCCATAGCGGCCACTCTGCGCTCGATGCAATTGCGGCCATCAGAGCCGCCAGCGCCGCTGCCCGCCCCGCTGTCAGCTCCGGGCGCCCGCTTGCCCGCCCCGCCGCCGGCTGCTGCGTTTCTCCGGATTGAGCGCCCGCCCGCACGTACCGGGCGCTGCCATGTTCCGCCTGCTGCTGCGCCCGGGCCCGCTGCCCCGCAGACCCCTGCTCGCCGCCCGCCGCCGCCGCCGCCGCTGCTGTCCCGTCCCCCCCCAGCACCACCCCCGGGCCGGCCCCCCCTCAGCCCGCCGGCCCCTCTTCTGGGGCTGCGGGCCGCCGCCAGCAGCTCGGCCAAGGATGTGGGTGGATCCCCTGAAAAGGCAGCCACAGATCTCAGCTGTGAACACAAGAAACGCAATGAATCCCAGCAGCTGAAAAAGTTTTCGAAGAATGTGGTGCTGTAGGGGTTTCATTCCACGTTGGATTTTCATTAGTATCTCTAGGAATCTTCTACCTGGCTGTGTCAAGTGGTGTGCATATGACTGCAGTTCTCTTCAAACTTGGTTTCCGTGATTCATCTCTGCAATCTAAAAGGGCTGCTGGTACAGGCACATTTCTGTTGGCATATGCTATTCACAAATTGTTTGCTCCAGTACGAATCAGCATTACTATAGTTTCTGTGCCATTTGTTGTCCAATACTGCCGAAGACTGGTTTAAAAAAAAAAAAAAAAGAAAAAGGAAAAAAGAAAAAATAGGAAAAAGAGAAAAAAAAGGAAAAAAAAAAAGAGAGAAAAAAGGACAAAAAAAAAGAAATAAAAAACCTAGTACCTCTGAATATTGGATCGAACTCGCAATATGCTGTCTCAGAACAAGATGGGTACCAGCAAGGCGGTAAGGCCATGGTTGGCCTCCTCCTCACAATCGCCGCTGTCATCGGTTATGGCCAGCCCTGGGTCTCCATCCAACCATACCACAACATCGTGTTCACCCTCGCCAACATGACAGGACAAGAAGCGATGTGCCTGTCCCTGGCTAGTGCTAACGACCCATTTACGACATGTCTGGTGGGGATCCTGGCAGATAACAAAGATTGTACTGTCTACTTGCTGCGAGCGCCCCTAGAGCCACAGGAATTAGATATCCTGGGAAGTGTAACAGCCACATCATGTGTAAGGTTCAATTACATGGGCAAAAACCAAACCATGAAACAAATTGTCAATGTCACACTCGCTCCTTATCGCAATGCATCTTTTTGGTGTAATTATACAAAACTATAATAGCATCGTTCCTTGTGCCAGGAGCGGCTCTGCTCGGCTGTGGGATCGACTGTGGAACGGATGCCCCTAGGTGCACCCCGAGCATTTTTCTCGGAGGAGTCTCCACTCTCAGCTGCTCACCAAGGGAGTAGACAAAGACCTCCTGAAGCCACGGACAAATTATTTTAAGGATATTTTATTGTGGTATGAATGCAAAGTGCAAGAGGCCTCTTTGCGTGAGTGTGTGATTGTGCTATGCGAGTGAGAAGCAGCATCGCGGCGAAGCACCATTCCTAGTGCTTAGTGGCTTGTTGACTGATGTAGATTCTAGTAGGCATGCTATATTACAATTGTAATTCTGCATGTGACTTTCACCCTGTTGCTAGTTGTACCGTGCTTGCTTCAATGCTTGCAAAGAATGCTTTTGCGCTCAATGCAATCAGCTTGGCTGTTAGAAATAAAAAGCGGGGGAATTGTGGGAAATCGGTCAGAAAGTATGTGGAGTATGTTAGACACAGAGATGAAGTGAGAAAAGGAAAATGCAGAATGAGGCAAAAGTCACGTAGCCTGAAGATAAAGGAGGTATAACTGGGAGACAAGAAGGTCAAAAACAACAGGTGCAGTCTGGCCTGTTGCTCATCAGTACACGAAAAGGAGATAGGGCTGCTGTGCGATCGCCTTGTGAACAATAATAACGGCTAACGAGCAAGCTTTGCCAAGTTGTGTGATAAAAGCATGTAGGTACGCTAAGCCTATATAAGGAGAGGGGTTAGACAATAAAGGGTTTCAGCTACACACCAGCCTGGAGTCGTGTCGTTCGTTCCCTTCACTCAGGCACCTCTCCCGTTCCCCACAACTTACCAAAGATGATGGAGAGTGGCCTATCAATGACTGCTGCCAGCTCCCTCAGCACCCGCATGTGCATCCCATCAGGACTCATGGATTTATGGATGTCCAGCTTACTTAATCGGTCCTTAACCCAGACCTCATCCACCAAGGCAAACTCCAACTTTATCCCAACTTCCTCTGGGGCCTCAGGGGTACGAGGCTCCTCAGGACAGCCTCCGGCAGTATAGACAGAGACACAGAAGGCATTCAGTAACTCCGCCCTCTCTTTATCCTCTGTCACCAGGGCATCCACCTCATTCATCAGTGGGCTTACATTGCCTCTAGTGTTAGTTTTATCTGCAATGTATTTGAAGAATCCCTTTCTGTTGTCCTTGACCCCTATTGCAAGGTTTAATTCTAAGGAGGCCTTAGCTTTCCTAGTTGCCTCCCTACATCCTCTGACAACAGTCTTATATTCCTCCCAAGTGGCCAGCCCCTCCTTCCATGATCTGTAGACTCTCCTCTTCCACTTGAGTTTGCCCAGCAGTTCCCTGTTTAACCATGCAGGGCTCCTGTCTCTCTTTCCTGACTTCCTACCTGTTGGGATGCTCTGATCTTGAGCTTGGGAGAAGCAGACCTTGAATGCTTACCAACTATCCTGGGCCCCTTTTCCTTCAAGTACCTTGTCCCATGGGATTTCCCCTAGCAATTGCTTGAAAAGGCCAAAGTTGGCCCTACTGAAGTCCAGGGTTGTGATTCTGCTTGGTGTTTTGGTCCTGCCACATGGGATCCTGATCTCCACTATCTCATGGTCGCTGCAACCAAGGCTGCCCTCAACCTTCACCTCTTCAACCAGCCCCTCCTTGTTAGTGAGGACAAGATCCAGCAGCGCTCCTCTCCTAGATGGCACATTCACCAATTACATCAGGAAGTTATCAGCAATGCACTGGAGGAACCTCCTGGACTGCGGATGGCTGGCTGAGTAGGCCTTCCAGCAAATGTCAGGGTAGTTGAAATCCCCCACGATAACCAGGGCATGTAATTGCAAGGCTGCTATCAGCTGCCTCTAGAAGGACTCGTCAACTTCTTCACCCTGATCTGGTGGCCTTTAATACACACCCATAACAGTATCCCCCATGCCAGCCGGTCCCTTAACTCTCATTCACAGACTCTCAACTTGCTCCTCATCCGCCCCTGGACAGTACTCAATACATTGTAGTTGCTCTCTCATGTAAAGAGCAACTCCGCCACCTCGCCTTGCTGGCCTGTCTTTCCTGAGAAGGACATAACCATCCATGACCACATTCCAGTCATGTGAGCTGTCCCAATATGCCTCTGTAATTGCCACCAGATCATAATCTCCTGACTAAGCAATATAAATATATATAAATATATATATAATACCTCTTTCCCTGAGGTACCCTTGAGGATCCATATCCCCCCTACTCCTGGGTGAATACTCCTTGAAAAGTCCTGGACTTAGTGTAAGCACTGCTCTGCAACAATTAAAACATCACTGTGTTATCAACATTATTTTCATCCTAAATCCCAAACACAGCACCCTACCAGCTACTGGGAGGAAAATTAACTCTATCCTAGCTGAAACCAGGACAGGGATAAGGCCCAGGAGGGAAGAGGGGCACAGGAAAGTTGGTTAATATTCAAGGATCACAGTATTGGGTTTGCGTGGTAAGGGTTTGGTAGCAGGGGGCTGCAGGGGTGGCCTCTGTGAGAAGAGTCCAGAAGCTGCCCCATGCTAGATAAGGGGCAGTTTCAGCTGTCTCCAAAAGGGACCAGAGCTGAGCCAATGAGAGGCGTTGGTTGTGAATAAGTTTGATTCCTAGAGTCAGTCAGCCAGTGCCCAGCTCTCTTAGTCAATATTGTCTTAACCTGGTGTGGAATAGTTACTATGAGACGACCCCCAAAGGTTAATTTCCTGCTTTCTTCCCCCAGAATAGCAGTTGCTGCTACAGCTTGCAGACATTCAGGCCATCCTCTGGAAACTGGGTCCAGCAGTTTAAAGAAATAAGCCACTGGCTGCCACTTATCCCCCCCCACTCCTGGGTGAATACTCACAATGCTGCTCCCTGATCCACAGTAGAGAACAGATAAAAAGGCTTATTTAATGAGGGAAGATCTAAGACTGGTAGTGTGATTAAGCTGTGCTTCATTTTTTTTTTTTTCTAATAACTCCTTTTCCTCTTCTGTCCATTCAAGTATATTAGACTCCTCCTCTAATTAAGATACAACCCTTTTGTCTTCTGAGCATATGCTTCTATCCATTATCAACAATATCCCATTAACCCCAAAAACTTTCTCAGTTCTTTCTTAGTTTTGGGTAGGGGTAGCTCAACAGTTGCCTGAATCCACTCTGGATTTATTCTTCATTTTCCCTCAGACACTAGATGGATGCCCTGAATATTTGACTTCTCTTTCCACATATTGCAATTTAGTTTTTGATACTCTCAAGCCCTGTTTTCCCAGAAAGTCGAATACCTTGTTAGTGGCTTCCTTCACAACTGTTTTCTCCTGTCCTGACAATAAAAGATCATCTACATATTGTAACAGTAACACCCCTTCCGGCATATGGAATTGCTCCAAAATCTGTCCTAGAACTTGCCCAAATAAATTTGGTGACTCTGTAAACCCCTGAGGTAATACTGCCCATCTGTATTGTTGCTTTCACCCCATTTCAGGGTCTTCCCACTCAAAAGTGAATAGCTCTCGGGATCTGAGGGCACCCCATTAATAACACCGTTATTCCAGTCTAACGACTTACTATTCCAGTGGCCAATTTCATCATCAAATCCCTTCCCAACAAGTTAGTCCATTCCTTGGGTACATACAATAACTTCCCAGTGATTATTTTATCCCCTAGTCTCAACTTGGTGTTCCCAAAAAGTAGCACTGTTATCCCAGTTCCTTCTACCCCCATCACCTTCAGGGTTTCATTAGTTAAATTAAGCCCTGATACTTTACGGGCCAGCAATGACCTAGCTGCCCCAGTGTATTAGGTTTACGAGGCAAGGTTCTGGTAGCAGGGGGCCTGCAGTGGTGGCCTCTGTGAGAAGAATCCAGCAGCTGCCCCATGTTATATAAGAGCCAGTTTCATCCGGCTCCAAAGGGGCCCACTGCTGCCTTGAGCCAAGCCATGAGCCACGCAGTTTGTGCCTCTGTGAGAGCATATTTAAGAAAGGGAAAAAAAAAAAAACCTGCTGCGCCACAGCAGCTGGGAGGGAGAGGGGTGAGAAACAGCCCAGCAGACACCAAGGTCAGTGAAGAAGAAGGGTGAGGAGTTGCTCCAGGCACCGGAGCAGAAGTTCCCCTGTGGCCTGTGGAGGGGACCATGGTGGAGCAGGTTGTCCCTCTGCAGCCCGCAGTGTACCACAGTGGAGCAGATCTCCACACTGCAGCCCATGGAGGAACCCACAGGAGCAGATTCCAGGCCAGATCTGTAGCCCGTGGAGAGGAGCCCACGCAGGAGCAGGTGATGTGGCAGGAGCTGCTGCCCGTGGGGGACCCATGCTGGAGCAAACTGCTCCTGATGAATGGACCCTGTGGTACAGACCCATACTGGAGCAGTTCCTGAAGAGCTGCTGCCTGTGGGAAGCCCACGCAGAATCAGTTTGGGAAGGACTGTATCCCATGGGAGGGACCCAACGTTGGAGCAGGGGAAGAAAGTGACCGAGAAAGAGCATCAGAGACAAAGTGTTATAGATGGACCACAGCCCCCATTCTCCATTCAGGGGGAGGATGTAGAAGACAGTGGAAGAGAGGGGAAGGTGTTTTGAGTTTGCTTTTAGTTACTCACTGTTCTAGGTTGTTAGTGATAAGCAATAAATTATATTAATCTCCCTATGCTGAGTCTGTTTTGCCCATGATGGTAACTGGTGATTTATCTCCCTGACCTTATCTCAACCCTTGAGCCCTTTTCCATAGTATTTTCTCCCCCTGTTCCTCTGAGGAGGGGCAGTGAGAGAGCAGCTATGGTGGAGTTCAGCTGTGTAGCAGGGTAAAACCACCACAGTCGCCTCCTCCAAGCTCAAGAGCAATGCATCCCAACAAAGAGGAAGTCGGGCAAAAATGCCTGCATGGATGTACAAGGAGCTCCCTGATAAATTCAAGGACAAAAAGGAAGCCTATAGAGAGTGGAAGCAAGGTTGGGTAACCTGGGAGGAATGCAGAGACATTGTCTGAGCATCTGAGCATCCAGGGTTGAAATTAGGAAAGTTAGATAAGGGCGAGTTTCATCTGGCTCCAAAGCAACGCTGTTTGCGCCTCTGTGAGAGCATACCCAAGACAAGGAAAACAAAAAAAAAAATATATGCTGCACAACATCAGCTGGGAAATTGAGGAGTGAGAAACAGCCTTGCAGATACCAAGGTCAGTGATGAAGGAGGGGGAGAAGGTGTTTCCTTAATTGGTTCCTTTGTCCAAATTAATACACAGTATTTAGTTATTCTCTTTTTATAATTTCCTCTAATTTTGGGATTCTTTTTCCAATTCCTTATCATTCTTCCTAAAGGACTATCGGTAGGCGCTGCCCCAGGGATATCTCCCTGTCCCCTGGAACCCTTATTGCCCATTTTTCCTACCCCTTGTAAATGTGACTGACAAGACTCTTCCATTCAGGGTTGAAATTAGGAAAGCTAAAGCCCAAAAGGAAGCCTATAAGTACATAGGTGACAAAAGGAAGAGTAGAGTAACTGTGGGCCCACTGCTCAAAGAAATGAGGGAGCTGGTTACACAAGATAGGGAAAAAGCCCGAGTACTGAATGCTTTCTTTGCCTCGGTCTTTATTAGCAAGAATGGCCTTCAGGAATCTGAGGCTCCAGAGACCAGGGGGAAAGTCCGGAGCAAGGAAGATATACCTTAGGTGGAGGAGGACCAGCTCAGGGAAAATGTAACCAAACTGGATATTCCTAAGTCCATGGGCCCTAATGGGATGCACCCACAAGCACTGAGGAAGCTCATGCATAATTGCGAGGCCACTCTTGATAATCTTTGGTCAATCATGGCAACTAGGAGAAGTACCTGAAGACTGGAGGAAAGCAAATCTCCCTCCTGTCTTCAAGAAAGGCAAGGAGGAGGACCTGGGGAACTGTCCAGTCAGTTTCACCTTGATCCTTGGGAAGGTGATGGAGCAGGTAATCCTGGAAAACAGGATTTCTAGTCACATGAAGGAGAAGAAAATCATCAGGAGCAGTCGGCATGGATTCACCAAGGGGAAATCATGCTTGACCTACCTAATAATCTTCTACAATGAAATGACTGGGTGAGTAGATGGCACACAGACACAAATGCACGTGCATACATCTGGACATGCTCCTGTGCAACTTGCTCTATGTCGCCCTGCTTGAGCACGTGGGGTTGGACCAGATGACATTCAGAGATCCCTTCCAACCTCAATCATTCTGTGATTCTGTGATTTTGTGAATATTTTTCCTAGGAATTTTCATGTATCAGCTGGTAGAACATACTTTTCAGTCGTATTTTACTGTACGACTTCCTGTGTTAGTATCATTAAATGCTAACAGAGCACCAGGGCAGCAAGAGTGAAGTGGGAACCCTCTGCTTCAAGAAGTTTAATTGTTACAAATGGAGATTGCAAAGCAACCTTGGAAGAATCACAGCTACTTTTTTTGTTTTTGAATATAAATTAGGAGTTAATTAAACATGGAGTTCACAAGCCCAGTAACCATTTGCTTTACCAGTTATTTCTGTTGTGCGGGAATCTTTTTGTAATGAATGTAGTCTTAGATCATCCAAGTGTTTTTGTTCTTGGTACTGTCTGCTCTGTGCAGGCTGGGTTCTCATTGGTAGTATGCAACATAGCTTTTTCCATGCTACTGCTATGTTTATGTTCTCTAACCTGGAGATATGAAGAAAAAGTCTTTGACAGAAAAAGTCTTTGACAGTGAAATAGACCTTTAGATGTGGCCACATGTTTCTGTGTGTACTACTAGTATTTTTTTTTCCCTAACTGTGAAGCAGCTAAATTGAAGGGTGAGGGACAGTACTTTGGATTCATGTTTTCCAGATGCCTTTGATTTCTCCATCAGAGATGACAGCTTCTCTCTGGCATACTGCTTGTCAATCTGTTGATTGCATTTTCTCTTTGTTCCTTTGTTAACAAACTTGAGTCCTGTGTAAGGAGCAGAATCTTTAAAAAAAGATTGTCTCTTCCTCTCCCCTACGTTTTGTATTTGGTGTTTCAGTTTAGAGACCTGAGTATTTACTGCTTGATATATTCCTGTACTCAAAGTAGTCTCAGAAGGAACTATCCACAGAGATGAAGTGATATTTGCAAAGTAAATCCAGCAGGGCAGAAATCTATCAGGTCCTAAGAAGTACTGAGGAGCAACAGAGGAAAATCTATAAAGGTGTTTCAGGGTCTGAGGTAACCCAAACAACTGTTTGGATGATGATCCCTTCCTCTCCTTTTGGAAACTACTTAACTGATCAGTGCTATTTTGAGGTATTTAATATTTTTTTTTAGTCTCTTTCTCTCTCTCTCTGTGTGCACATCTCTGTCTCTCATCCTCTGTGTCTGTCTGTTCACGAGTGCATATCTCTCTTCCTCCATATCTGTGCACACCTGTCTCTGTTGCACTCTATTTCTCTGTGTTTATGTGCACCTGCAGCTCTATCAGTGTGTCTCTGTCCCTCTACGCCTGCGTGCATGTGCATCTCTTGGTTTCTTTTCCCCTGCAACTGTGTGTGTGCACGTCTCTCCCTGGCTCGCTTGCTCACTCTGCCTGTCTCTCTCTGCATCTGCATCTGTGTGCATCTGTCTGTATGCACACATCTCTCAGTTTCGCTTTCTCTGCATCTGTGTGAGCACATTCTCTCTCCCTCAATATCTGCACACACGTCTGTCTCTCCCTGCGTCTGCACATACATATCTTGGTTTCTGTCTGCCTCTGTGTGCGTACACAAATTGCTCTGTGTGTGTGCATGTTTCTCTGTCTCTGCATCTGTGTATGTGTGTAAGTCTCTGTCTCGCTTCCTCTGAGTCTGTGCGTGCACGTACATCTCACTCTACACGTGTGTGTACATACATCTCTCTTCCTTCTCGTCAATGTGCTGGCATGTCTCACTGCATCTGCATACATGTATGGTGGTCTCTCCCCGCCTCCCCCTTGCCCCATGTGCACCTCTCTGGCTCTCCCACGACATCTGTGTGTGTGGTGCTCTGTCTCCTCTGCACCTGCACATCTATCTGCCCCTTCCTCTGTGGCAGTAAGCACGTCCCTCTCTGTATCTGTGTGCATATGTCTCTCTCTCTCTGTGTCTCTCTGCACTTGTGTGCACACGTGCCTCTGTTTCCTTTCCTCTGTGCCTGTGCACGTGCACCTGTCTCTCCCCCTCTGCATCTTTATGTGCATCTCTGCTTCTCTCTGCATCTGTGCACGTGTGCACATCTCCTCCCACCACTCTGCATCTGTGCATGCATGCATCTGTCTCTCTCTCTGCCTGTCTCTGTCTCTGTGTGCACATGCACCTCTGTATCTTCTACTCTGCATCTGTGTATGCATCTCTTTACTCCTGTGTATGTTTTCAGCCATGTCTCTCCAACTGTGTGTGTGTGTGCATGCCTGTCTCTCTCTGCATTATTGTGCACTTGTATTTCTTTGCTGCTCTTCCTTTGCATCTGTGTGAGCTCATGTCTGTATGTGCATGCCTCTACCTCACTGCATCTGCGTGAGCGCATCTCTGCCCCCCCCCCCCTTGCCTGCGCACATCTCTCTCTCTCCGCCTCTGCCTCTAGCCATGTGTATTTTTCTGTCTGCATGTTAATCTCTCTTCCCCCCCATCTCTGCAGGCATGTCTCTGCAAGCACATCTTCCCCCCATTTGAGAACATCTTCCTCTGCATCAGTGTGTGTCTGTCTATCTCTGTGCTTGTGTGCATGCTCATTTGCATCTGTGTGCACGTGTCTGTGTGTGCATGTGAATCTGTGCATGCATGTATCTGTGTGAACATATCTTCCTACATATCTGTGTGCAGGCATGTTTCTCTGCATGTGTGCACATCTTTCTCTGTTCCTCCCTGCCTGTATTTGTGCATGTTTCTCTTCCTCTGCATCTCTGTCCACACATTTCTCTCTCTCTCCTCCTTTGCATCGGTGTGCATACATCTCTGTCTGTGTGCATGCATCTGTCTATGTATCTCTGTCTCTTGCTTCCTCTGTGCCAAAGCACGTACATTCCTCTGTCTCTCAGCTTCTCTATGGCTCTCTCTGCACCTGTGCCGCCCTGTCCCTCTTCTTCTGTGCTTGACTGCACAAACATTTATTGTTTGCTCTTCACTTGTGTGTGCAACTATCTATCCCTGTCTCGATCTCTGTCACTGTGTCTCTGTGTGTCTCTGCATATGCAGCTCTCTCTCTTCCTCTGTGTATGTGCAGACGCCTCTCTGTCTCTCTTCCTCTCTGTCTGAATCTGAGCACCTTTCTCTTTTCCTTGGCATCTGTATGCACACCTCTGCCTCTCTCTGCATTTGTGTACGTCTGTCTTTTTCTGTGCACACATCTCTTCCTCTGCATCTGTGGGCAGGTGTGTCCTGCTGCATCTTTGTGTGCCTGTCTCTGTATTTGTGTGTACGCGCCTGTCTCTCTTCCTCTGCCTCTGTGCACATGTGTGTCTGTGTGCACGTCCTCCCCCTCCTCTGTGTGCAGGTGTATCTTCCTGTGTCTGTGTGTGCATCTCTCTCTCTCTCTCTCTCTCTCTCTGCCTCTTGGTGCCTGTGTACACACATCTCTCTCTTTTCCTTCATGTGCATCTCTGTCTTTTTGTCTCCCTCCACATTTGTGTGCACAGGCATGTCCCCAGCCCCCATTTGCATGTATGTGCATGCCTGTCTCCCTGTACACGTGCACATGCATCTCTGTATCTTTCTCTCTTTCTCCATGTCTGCATGCCTGTTCATGTCTCTTCCTCTGAACCTGTGCACACACATCTGTATCTCTGCATCTGTGCACATGCCTCTCCCCCCCTTTGCACCTGTGTGCCTACCTCAATGCCTCTCCTGCATTCAAATGCCCGCACGTCTCTGTATCCCCTTATCTGTGTCTGTGTGCATGTCTCTGTGCACACACTCCTGTCTTAGACTCTCTGCACTTGTGAACACGTCAGTTTCATTCTTTCTCTCTGTTATTCTCTGTGCATGTGCACCCATGTGTCTGTCTCTCCCTCAGTGTCTCATCTCTGCCTCTCTTGATGTGCCAATGCTCCTCCATCTGTCTTCCTCTGCATGCATGCGCATCTCTGCCCCATTCTGTCTCTCTATTTGTGCATGCCTGTTTCTGTCCCTCTCTCTGTCACTGTGTGCCTGCTTGTGCCTCTTCTCTTTGTGTCTGTGCACACCTCTCTCTTCCTCTGCATCTTTGCACACACACCTCTCTCTGCCCGTCCTCATCTGCATCTGTGCATGCATCTCTTTCTCTTCCTCTGTGTGCTGGTCTATCTTGCTCTCTCTCTGTGCCTGTGCACCTCTATTTTGCTGAAACTGTGCATGTGCTTTTGTTTTTTTTTTTTCCCACACTCCGCATCTGTATGCATGCACCTCTCTCTTTACCTCCCTTTGTACTTGCCTCTGTGCATGTCTGCATGCCTCAGTCTCTTCCTCTGCGTCCAAGTGTGTGTGTATCTGTCTCTGTCTCTCTCAGCATCTGCGGACATGTGTCTCACTTCCTCTGTAAACACAAGCATGCATGGGTACTGCCTGTCTTCCTCTCTGTGCACACAGCTCCCAGTGGCTCTCTTGCCCATGCTCATCATTTTATGCCTCTCCACACGTCCCTGCTGCTCTCTCTTTCTGCCATGCATGCCCTTTCTCGATCGCTCTTGCCAGCCCCCTTCTGCTCCCTCTATCTTGCGCACACCACCTCTGTATCACCCTCTTGTGACTGCACTGAATGAGAGACAAAGTCTCTCATTCTTGCTCTCTCAGCTCCTCCCACACCCTTTCCTCAACCCTCTCTGTCTCTTCCTTGCAAGAGCTCTCACCTCCCTTCTCCCTTTCTCATCCATACTTGCCTTCTCTCTCCTTGTCTCTTGCTCTCCTTCCTCCGCTCCTGCTCTCCCCCCTTACCCCTTACTTATCTCCCTCTTGCTTTCCCCCCTTTCTTTGCTCCTCCCTCTCCCTCTCCCTCTCCCTCTCCCTCTCCCTCCTAGTGATCTTGGTTTTTCCTTTTCATGTCTTCTTCCTCTCATTCTCTTTTTCTCATGTTTTCTCTTGCTCCCTCTGTCTCCCTTTGTGACATGGTCTGGAAAAATCAGCCTGTAAAATGAAAACTTTTCAATAAACTTCTGAAAAGATTTTCTATAATTATAATTGTTGCTTATTTTTTGTACTAGATATCAATGTACATTCTAGTTTTACATAAAAATAATGATTTTTTTTTCAGAATATAACGCAAAGTGGAGACTTGGTTCACAGGTCTTCTTATTGTAATATTGGTTGGGGAATAGATTCTGTTTCTTCGGTATTGAATAACTATAGATTAAGGCAATAGATTTGAAAGCCTGAAGGACCTTTAACATATACTCTAACCTCATGTATAACATGCATTATAGAATGTTGCTCAATAATTTTTATGCAATACCCTTAACTTATAGTTGAAACTGTATAAACTGATGAACTGTCTTTAAATATTTCCAATAGTACCTCCTACGTGTTTTATAGAATGCTATCTTCCATTGTACTTGCATATTTATTAATTATTTCAGAGGATCATTTGAGGTAAATTAGTATTTAGATCATCTGGGTGTAAAGATCAATTTGGGGTCATCACCACAGTAAATGAGGTTGGAAGTGGGGCAGTGAAGTTTAATGTTTGAAAACTGTGTCTAATAAACATCCTTGTTTACATAAGAGAACTGATGCTTATTTTTAAAAAGCTCATTTTGAGTTGTACTTTTAATGGTCAGAAACATAAAAGGAATGCCTGATTAAAAAGCAGTTGAAAGAATGCAAATTTGGGGTCTCATTTCTGTATGTGTAGACCTGAAAGTGAAACTGAGTACTTCCATGAAGTCCCTACCACCACCTTGACTCCTGAGTTAAAACCTGAGTGATCCACAATATCTTTTGGATACATAACTTCAGAAAGGAGAGAGGGTCTGCTTTTATTGGAAATTCCAGCTCTGGGTGGTGCCTTCATGAGTAAGAGGAAAGAATAGTCCTCTCAAAGCACGGAATCAAGCAGAATTTTTAAGGCTAGTTATAATTTCAGGCAATAGAGTTGTTTTAGGGCACAATCTGACATCTAAGAGTCCTTCAGTTCCAACTAGTGCTTAAAATAGTTTATGCTTGTTTTCTTGGTATGTGTCTATAAAAGTAATAGACAGGAAGAATAGAAGCTACTATGGTAAGTAAACCTACTTCCCCCTTGGAAGTCTACGCCTGATAATGCAGAGTGAACACCCCCAACTCCTATTGACTTAATCTGAAGTAAAAGGCATCTTAAAAGTGTAGCTGGTAGCAACATACTTTTAGACCCTGTCCTCTACTAGAGTCACTGTTCATTGAGTTTCTGAATGAGTTATTGTTTGGGTTGTGTTTGAAAGCCAGTGGTAAGTGGTCTGCTTTCTTTTAATAATCTCCTTAATAAACAAAGAATGTTCTATAGGAATTTTCACAGTAGATGTAAAAACATTAATTTTCTTTCAGATGCTTCAGGCATGCTCAGTCCAACATCTACCAGTACCGTATGCAGCATTCCCACCTCTGATTTCTAATGATCCATTCCCTTTGCATCCTTCTCACCTCTCTCTGCATCACCCATCTCATCTGACACCTCCAGGGCAATTTGTTCCCTTCCAAGCACAGCAGCCACATTTGGTAAGTAATGCTTCTTATCTCCTCTCCTAAAAGAATTGGGTCTTGATCAGCCAATGATGCTCTTTTCCTTCTAATCAATAACATTCTGGTTGAGAGAAAAAATGGATCTGATTTAAAATAATAGTGTTTTGCAATAGTGCTACTTGAGCAAGACTTGTTTTGAAATTAATTTTGATTCTCTTAACATTTCCTAAGCTGTTGTCCACTCAGTTTCCCTGGAGGCCTGTACTCCTGTCTGACGCAAGTTTGCTTCATGTACTGATCCTGCAAGTGATGTTCTTCCAGGAAATTAAAGAAACTTTGTAGGGAGCCCAGAAAGCACAAGGCATTAATCCTATTGCATGCTTTTATCCTGTTATTCACAGTCGATCTAAAGTGACCGTTATAACACCAACCAATCCAACCCAAGCCGCCGCCACCACCACCACCCCTGCCCTGAACACTAGTGAGAAAAGTATTAATTAAACCTTCTATGGTCTATCTGGAACCTCTTTTTTCTCCCCTACTTATGGAAGTTATTGATTCTTTTCACTTAACGAAACTTGACTGAAAACCTAATGGCTCCATAATAGAGCATATGCAAACATAGAAGAAGATGCTATTTTGGACATAAGGGAAAAATTTACATTTTGTAATTTTTGCTTACTGATCTTCTGCCAGAGGTTACCTACACCCTTCTGCCTGTTTCTTCAGAGCTCTAGCAATATTTCATTAATATATAATTACAAAATAACTTCAGTATTAACAAATACTCCTCAGACTGATCAGTAACAAATGCTGCATGTCAAACTTCATGTACTGGCACTACTGTAATAATTTCGTTATAGTCACTGGGGGAACAGTTCTGTATAGTCTCTGGCAATCAGGATAAGTCTTTCCCCCAAAAAATGTCAGAGCTTCTTTCTTAATTTATATTGCTAATTTAACTTCAGGAGCAGACTTCATTTTTAAACTTTTAGCTTGATTTTTTGCTGTCAAATCTTACTAGAAGAATTATTACCTTAAAAATGCTGAATATGTAGTTTGTTCAGCAGAATGAGGAAATAATTTTCACAGAATCACAGAATAGTCTAGGTTGGAAGAGACCTCCAAGATCACCGAGTCCAACCTCTGACCTAATGCTAACAAGTCCTCCACTAAACCATATCCCTAAGCGCTACATCTAAACGTCTTTTAAAGATCTCCAGGGATGGTGACTCAACCACTTCCCTGGGCAGCCTATTCCAGTGACTAACAACCCTTTTGGTAAAGAAGTTCTTCCTAATATCCAACCTAAACCTCCCCTGGCGCAACTTGAGCCCATTCCCCTTCGTCCTGTCACCAGGCACGTGGGAGAATAGACCAACGGCCACCTCACTACAGCCTCCTTTCAGGTACCAGTAGAGTACAATAAGGTCGCCTCTGAGCCTCCTCTTCTCCTAAGGCTAAGGCTCTTCTCCTAAGGCTTCTCCTAGGCTAAACAGTCCCAGCTCCCTCAGCCGCTCCTTATAAGACTTGTTCTCCAGACCCTTCACCAGCTTCGTTGCCCTTCTCTGGACTCGCTCAAGCACCTCCATGTCCTTCTTGTAGCGAGGGGCCCAAAACTGAACACAGTACTCGAGGTGCGGCCTCACCAGAGCCGAGTACAGGGGGACAATCACCTCCCTGGACCTGCTGGCCACACTGTTTCTTATGCAAGCCAGGATGCTGCTGGCCTTCTTGGCCGCCTGAGCACACTGCTGGCTCATATTCAGCCGACTGTCAACCACTACTCCCAGGTCCTTCTCTGACAGGCAGCTTTCTAACCACACATCTCCCAGCCTGTAGCTCTGTTTGGGGTTGTTGTGCCGCAGGTGTAGGACCCGGCACTTGGCCTTGTTGAACTTCATACCGTTGGCCTCGGCCCATCGGTCCAGCCTATCCAGATCCTCCTGCAGAGCCTTCCTAGCCTCGAGCAGATCGACACACACACCTAACTTGGTGTCGTCTGCAAACTTGCTGAGGGTGCACTCGATCCCCTTGTCCAGATCATCGATGAAGATGTTAAAGAGGACTGGTCCCAGTACCGAGCCCTGGGGGACTCCACTAGTGACTCCACTAGGGACTCCACTAGTGAATTCATATGGCGCCAAGAAAATATGTGGGAGTTTCATCATATGAAATATTATTTGGATTGCCATACCTGGACAAAGGGAATGAATTACCTCAATTCGAGACAAAAATGCTTTTCTTAAAAACTGTATACTTGATCTGTCATCCTTTTTGTCATCCCTCAGGACCCGTGGACTGTTAGCTTAGACCATACCCTTGGAAGTCCCTATCCATCCATACGAAGCAGGAGTCTGATTTCTGATACGAACATGGAGGGAACTGAAGCTGCAACCTGAGTGGGACTGACCGTTCCAAGTACTCCTGACGCGACAGTAAGAACAGCTGAGAAATGGTGGACTCATTACACTCATTACACCCGGGGTGAGGACATCAGTTGATCCTGAGACCTGGGAGACTGTTCCTATAGTCCTTTAAAATTAAAAATTAGGAGGGGGTGCAAATCATAGTTGTAAACTAAACTTTAACTTCTCCTTAGGAAAAATAATGAATACCATATGTTATTGGGAAAAGAGTTGGCTTACATAGAATTAGAGTGTTCCCTGGGTATTCTGGGTTATATATTAGTATGTATATCATTTTTCATACTGATGGAAATTCATGGGGCAATAATACTGATCCTGGGTGTGGAAATGTTACCTGTGAGGTGAGGAATTTTCTATGCTGTACCTAAAATAGTAATTATGGGAGTGCTAATATATATAATGCACGCCAAACACAGCACGGGAATCATTTGTTAACCAGATGGCCAGTCCCGAATGGCAAAGGGTGGTATTGACTATATGGTAATAGGGCCAGGAAAGCGTTGCCCCTGGGATGGAAGGAAGCTTGCACCCTGGGGGCAATAATTCTGAACGTAACCATTATTGAGGATATGCAAAGCCAAAGCACAGGCCTCCTTGAGACCCACCTATGCAGAATCAAGAGGACTTGAATTAATCCTCTAGTGGAGAGAGGAAAGGTGTTTCACAGTTTTGCGAGGTGGTTTATCCCTTGGTTAGGGGTGAGTGAATTAGAAAAAGCTACTGTGAATATCTCAGCCGTAGCTGAAGAATTAGAAAATAACACTCTGGATGAGATCCGGGTACTGCAAGAGGAGGTGACAATTCTATCAAATGGCAGTATTCCAGAATCTAATGTTCCAGATCCCTGAGCAAAAGCAATACCATGTATTGCCTGAGGCAGGAATAGACCAAACTGTCTTCCCCAGCACATTTTTTTACGTGCACTACAGGAACTTTATCCCCTTCTACAGTACGTAACAGGTTTGATTGGGCAGGCCACCTCAGTTGGTTCCAAGCATACCCCCTGGTGTTGACTAATCAGGTGGCCTTTGCCAAATGTGTATCCCAGTTTTTGAATGTCCCAGCACCCATTGCCTTCAGTGTAGTCTTTAACAGTCCATTGTATTGTTTTTCCCAGAGGCTGTTGCATGATAGGTGATATGATATGTCCACTCAATACCATGTTGTTTGGCCCAAGCGTCTATAAGGTTGTTTTGGAAATGAGTCCCATTGTCTGACTCAGTTCATTCTGGGGTGCCATGTCACCATAGCACTTGCTTTTCAAGGCCCAGGATAGTGTTTCGGGCGGTGGCATGGGGCACAGGATATGTTTCCAGCCATCCGGTGGTTGCTTCCACCATTGTAAGTACATGGCGCTTACCATTGCAGGTTTGAGGGAGTGTGATGTAATCAATCTGCCAGGCCTCTCCATATTTATATTTCAGCCATCGTCCTCCATACCAAAGAGGCTTTGACCGTTTGGCTTGCTTGATTGCAGCACATGTTTCACAATCATGAATGACCTGTGCTATAGTGTCCATGGTCAGGTCCACCCCTCGATCACGAGCCCATCTGTATGTTGTATCCCTGCCTTGATGGCCCGAGGTGTCATGGGCCCATCGGGCTATAAATAATTCACCCTTATGTTGCCAGTCCAGTTCCACCTGAGCCACTTCAATCTTAGCAGCCTGATCCACCTGCCGGTTGTTTTGATGTTCTTCAGTGGCCTGACTCCTGGGTATTTGGTCATCTACATGTCGTACCTTTACAACCAGGTTCTCTACCCAGGCGGCAATATCTTGCCACAATGCAGCAGCCCAGATGGGTTTGCCCCTGTGCTGCCAGCTGCTCTGTTCCATTGCTGTAACCTCCCCTGCAGGGCATTTGCTACCATCCAAGAGTCAGTATAGACACAGATCAATGGCCACGTTTCCCATTCAGCAACCCAGAATGCCTAAGAAATCTTGTGTTTCCTTTTTGCCACATTGTGGAGACATAGCTGTTATTTTGTTGATCACATCCATTGGGATCTGACAACGTCCATTTTGCCATTTTATTCCTAAAACCTGGATCTCCTGTGCAGGTCCTTTGCCTTTATTTTGCTTTATGGCAAAACCAGATTTCAAAAGGATTTGGACTACTTTCTTCTCTTTGAGAATAAGAAAGCAAGAACATTAGTGGTTATAGAGTTTGTCTTCCCAAGTAACCATTATGCATGCTGAGGCCCTGCTTTCCAGGAAGTGGCCGGACATCTATCTGCCTACCAATCACAGAATCACAGAATAGTCTAGGTTGGAAGAGACCTCCAAGATCACCGAGTCCAACCTCCGACCTAACACTAACAAATCTTCCACTAAACCATATCCCTAAGCTCTACATCTAAACGTCTTTTAAAGACCTCCAGGGATGGTGACTCAACCATTTCCCTGGGCAGCCTATTCCAGTGACTAACAACCCTTTCAGTAAAGACGTTCTTCCTAATATCCAACCTAAACCTCCCCTGGCGCAACTTTAGCC
>NW_023309813.1:0-1220 GCF_011077185.1 Oxyura jamaicensis
GAGTTAACAAAAATTGAGGTACCAATGGATAAAGTGGCGTTACAAGATGACTGGTTTCCCACATATGTTATGGGGTTACAATCAATTTTCCCTTGTCCTTTGGGTGGGTTACATCTCTGGGCACCAGTATAATATGACTCTTGTAACTTAGGACTATTTATTTCTAATTTCAGAATCTCATCACATTCAATAACCCAAGAGGAATTTCTCCAGTCCAATAAGTCCAATAAGCAAACGGGTCTGCAAGTGTAAATCTGGGGAGAGGAAGGGGTTTAGCTGCCAGTATTGGGGAGGGGGTGTGTGTGCATTTCAAGGCACCAAGGTGGACTGTTCCTGCTCTTCACAAGGCATGAGAGAGAGGACGTGGGCTGCGCATGGTGACTGTGCTTATGGGGTTTGAAATTCTGGGGCACTGATGGCTCATGCATGCTTCTTTCAATTTGCCTTCTTTTCTTGGTGATACAAGTCAGCTACGAGTCTGCAAGTATGTCAGCTATGAGGTGTGAGCTTTGAGCCATGCCTTCAGTATCATAAAACCAGACAAAAAAGCAAGATGCTGGGTAAAGCATCTAAGAGTATGCAGCAAGCTAGCAACAGGGCTCAAAGGCCCAGGCTCTGCAGGGGCTCTTCCGCTGGGACACTTGCTAAAAGGAGACTCCAAAGCTGCCAGAGCAGCAGCCTATGGTTGATGGTTTGCTTTGCCCACGCACTTTGCCTTGCAGGCTCTGGTGCGTACTCTCTGGGGGCTGCAGCTTTCCTCAGGACACATTGACGTGCTCCGGCGTGCTCTCTTTCTTGGGCTGCACTGCATTAAATGTTTGTTTCTGGCGCCAGAACCACCCCCTGCTCTTCCTCCTCCTCCTGCTCCTCCTCCTGTTCCTCCTCCTGCTCCACCTCTAGCTCGTCCTACCCCTCCATACCCTTCCTCCCCCTGCTTACTCCCGTTCCAACTCTCACCTTAGGCTTTGCACAGCTGTTTCTCCCACTTTTTCTCCTCACTCCGCACTGCTGAGCAGCATTTTGCCCTTTTTGGCTGCCCTTTTGTAGCAGCCTTTCTCCCGAGGCTACGCCCTCTTGGCTGCTAGGCACTGTCCAACCCTGCGGCAGTGCCGCTGGAACCGGCTGTGTCAGCATGGGGCTGATACGGGCATCTTCTCAGAGGCCAGGAGCAGCCCCCGGTGCCAGCACGTGGGCATACACGCGGCATGGCTCTATAGAAA
>NW_023309814.1:0-14147 GCF_011077185.1 Oxyura jamaicensis
TAGCTTTAGATTATTTGCTAGCACAAGAAGGAGGAGTCTGTGGAAAAGTTAACCTTAAGTAACTGCTGTTTAGATATTGATGGTGAAGGAAAAGCTGTGAATGAACTTGTAAAAAGAAATGAAGAAAATTGTGCATGTCCCAATTCAAATTTGGAATGAAATCAATTTAAGAGAATTATGGAGGGACTTTATGGGTGGTGGTTGGCTTACTAGAATCGGGATAGTTGTATTGGGAATATGTGGAGGGTTGTTTAATTATTCAATAATTCCATGTTTAATACCCTGTTTTACCTGACTAATACACTCGGTTATACAAGGAATGCAAATATCTGTGGTACCTGTTGACCCAGAACCAGGGTAAGGGAAGACCCATTCCCTGATGATAATAAAAACAAAAGAGGATCCAAAATTGGTACCAATTTGGCAAGTATTGACTCGATTGAATAAAAACAAACAAACAAAAAAAAAAAAAAAAAAAACACGAATCAATACCATGAAAAAAAAAGAAATGGGGGATTGTGAAATGTGCTTATTTGATTCGTGTCAGTATGGAACAATGCTAGGGCCGCATGATGAAATATAAGCTCCTATTTAAGAAAAACAGAGTGATTAGTGTACATAGTTCTTGTATCATGCAAAGGAACGATCCAGCAATTTGTGTAAATAGAGGGTTTGAAGGGTGAACATTGAGACTCTAGTCTGGGAGATAAGAGGACCAAGGAGTTTTTTTAGGAAACTGCTGACTTTTGCATGGGACACTGCCCAAGCCTCTGATATCCGGCAAAGAGATCCACCAAATAAGGAGAAAGGGGGAGTTGAAGGACGACTAAAGGAGAAAGCCTGGGAGGAAGACTACGAGCCTTCAGCACAAGAGACCCCCAGAAAGACCACCAGAGACTGCTACGCATGCGTCCAGAGAGGGTTTGGATTCCAGGAACTAATTATAATAACCCCGCCTTTTCTAGGAATAGTGATGAATATGTATTAGTCTAGGAGCATAAAAATCAGACACCTGATGTAACAGGTGTGCGTCCTGGTAGAGCAGAGACCAGCTACTGGGAGGAAAATTAACTCTGTCCTAACTGAAACCAGGACAATGGGAATCAGTGATTCTCGGTTGGTGCGACATTGCCATTGGTGCACAGCTGTTGTAGCGACTGGCACCTGCTGTTCTTCGACACTCAGCAACCCCACAACAGAAGGGTCCTCCAAGAGACCGGGCAAGGTAGACAACTGTTTAATGTCCTCTGTCTCTAAGGCAGCTATGCCGAAAGCCCAGCAGTACCCTTTTGGGTCCTTGAAATACCCTCTTCAGAGATGGTCTATGCCAAGGATTCACAGAGCATCCAGGCCAGTAACGGCTAGCAAAAGCGATGCCCATCTACAAGAAGGGCTGGAGGGTAGACCCAGGAAACTATAGGCCTGTTAGTTTGACCTCAGTGCCAGGGTAGCTCTTGGAGCAGATTATCTCGAGAGTCATCACGCAGCACTTGCAGGGCAAGCAGGCGATCAGGCCCAGTCAGCATGGGTTTATGAAGGGCAGGTCCTGCTTGAGGAACCTGATCTCCTTCTATGACAAAGTGACGCACTTAGTGGATGAGGGAAAGGCTGTGGATGTGGTCTACCTTGATTTCAGTAAGGCCTTTGACACCGTTTCCCACAGCATTCTCCTGAGGAAACTGGCTGCTCTTGGCTTGGACTGGCGTACACTTTGTTGGGTTAGAAACTGGCTGGGTAGCCAGGCGCAAAGAGTTGTGGTGAATGGAGTTAAATCCAGTTGGAGGCCGGTCACTAGTAGAGTCCCCCAGGGCTCAGTACTAGGGCCAGTTCTCTTTAATATCTTTATTGATTATCTGGATGAGGGGATCGAGTGCACCCTCAGTAAGTTTGCAGACGACACCAAGTTAGGTGCGTGTGCCGATCTGCTTGAGGGTAGGAAGGCTCTGCAGGAGGATCTGGATAGGCTGGACCGATGGGCTGAGGCCAACGGTATGAAGTTCAACAAGGCAAAGTGCCGGGTCCTGCACCTGGGGCGCAATAACCTCAAGCGGCACTACAAGCTGGGAGATGAGTGGCTGGAAAGCTGCCTGGCAGAGAAGGACCTGGGAGTATTGTTTCATAGTCAGCTGAATATGAGCCAGCAGCGTGTTCAGGTGGCCAAGAAGGCCAACAGCATCCTGGCTTGTATCAGAAACAATGTGGCCAGCAGGGCCAGGGACGTGATCGTCCCCCTGTACTCGGCTCTGGTGAGGCCGCACCTCGAGTACTGTGTTCAGTTTTGGGCCCCTCGCTACAAGAAGGACATGGAGGTGCTTGAGCGAGTCCAGAGAAGGGCAATGAAGCTGGTGAGGGGTCTGGAGATCAAGTCTTACGAGGAGCAGCTGAGGGAGCTGGGATTGTTCAATCTGGAGAAGAGGAGGCTCAGGGGCAACTTCATAGCTCTCTATAAGTACCTTAAAGGAGGCTGTAGCAAGGTGGGGGTTGGTCTATTCTCCCACGTGCCTGGTGACAGGACGAGGGGGAATGGGCTAAAGTTGTGCCAAGGGAGGTTTAGGGTGGATGTTAGGAAGAACTTCTTTACCAAAAGGGTTGTTAATCACTGGAATGGGCTGCCCAGGGAAGTGGTTGAGTCACCATCCCTGGAGGTCTTTAAAAGGCGTTTAGATGTAGGGCTTAGTGATATGGTTTAGTGGAGGACTTGTTAGTGTTAGGTCAGAGGTTGGACTCGGTGATCTTGGAGGTCTCTTCCAACCTAGATGATTCTGTGATTCTGTGATAAGTGCTTTTGCCACTCATTCCCAGTTAGACTCACTTCAGCCTCCAATACAGTTAAGTGCTGGGATCCCCCGTCACTCCAGAAATAAATATGGGTTAAATAAATCTGATTGCCCCTTTCCTCCCCCTGGCTGGAGGCAGGGCCCCTCTAATCCTCATCAGAATCTTCATTTCTGTGTCTGGAGGACTGCCTGCTGAAGTTGGAGCAGCAAGTTTCTCAGAGAAACCCCCTTTTGCAGTTGTTTTTCCTTGCAACTCACGTACCCATGCCTCTAGAGTCAAGGTAGATTTTCCATCCCATTTTCTCATGTCCTCTCCATGGTCACATAGGTAAAACCACAGGGTGGCATGGGGTGTGTACGCACTATAGTGTCTTCCTGGAACAGAAGGACACTTGCCCCTGATAGCTGAGACACTGGTTTGTACAGGTGGGGAGGAAGATAAATTCTCTTTAAGTTGGTGGAACTCTTCAGAAAGTTTCTCCATAGCCGAGACCCAGGCCTATAAGGAAGAGGAGAGACTTTCTTTGTACTGCTGGAGTTGTTTAGCCACTTCATCCACTGTGGGTTCCTCATGGCATTCCAGGTCATTACTGCCAATGAGCTGGCATATGATGATGGTGCACTCCATACAAACTTCCGCCGCATCGGTTGTGTACACTTGACTTCATCTGGATGAAAACTGAAATCTTTTCGCACATCTCATAACTCACGCTGGTATAGGTTTCAGGTAGTTGTTGTTTTAGCAACATCTTCATCTTCATTCTCCTCTTCCTCTGATGGCCCGGCCTTGTCTTCTCCATATGTAGTTTTAGTAGGATTTTCTCTGCGTTCTAAACGATCTGACTCTCTAAACCATTTTTTTATCTTGGTTACACGTGCAACTGACACTGTTACAGTTTGTTTCCCTGGCTCAGCCTTGGGGCCCATTGTAGGGCTTGGAGTGGCTGCTGAGCCTGTCTCAGGGGTTTAAGTGGCTGCAGGGTCTGTCACTGGGGTTATATTGGCCTTGAATGCAGCTCGGTAAGCATAGGCCAAGCCCCAACATGTTGCAGTGATTTCTGTATGTCTGGTACTGCCAGGGTGATGACACCCCTTTTTCAAGCATTCTACCAGTCTTTTAGGATTTTGCAGTTGTTCAGGGGTAAATTTCCAAAGCACTGGAGGTGCCCACTGCTCTAGATGCCTGCCCATATCCTCCCACACTCCCTGCCACTCATAACTATCCCGCCTCAGGACAGATCTCTGCATGAGATTCCTAAGTAGCTGTTTAACCTTAAACAAAACCTGAAGCGCATTCAGGAGACATAACAACAAGAACATGCTGGTCTGAGTATCCCAAGGATATTCAAAATCTTGAAGAGCTATTGTAACTAGCCCAGAGGAGAAGAGGGGGGTGAAGGAGAAAGGGAGAGCGAACAAGTAGGAAAAATTATCTCCCCCTGTCCGCTCCATAGATTGTCTCCCTGAAGAAAAAAGGTAATAGGTATAAATGTTAAGAGTTTCTGATATATGATTTCCAAAGTATAGAGTCGACGACAGTGCTGAGTACAAATACCAGGTTAGTCTCACGACCAGCAAATTCATCATATCATAAGCCAGTGTTACACCGTACAGTAACATAATGATCTTAAACCAGGCCCCGGAAAGGATAAACAGCACGACAGGACTGTTGTGGTTTAACCCGGCCAGCAGCTCAGCACCACACAGCCGTTCACTCCCCCTCCCCCCTCCCTCTCTGGGATGGGGGAGAGAAACGGAAAAGTGAAGCCTGTGGGTTGAGATAGAGACAGTTTATTAGGAAAGAAAAGAAATAAAAATAATAATAATGATAATAGTACTACTACTAATAATGTGTATGAAACAAGTTATGCACAGTGCAATTGCTCACCACCCGCTGAGTGATGCTCAGCCTATCCCCAAGCAGCCGGACCCCCCCCCGGGCGGCCCCCCCATATTAATTGTTCAGCATGACGTCAGATGGTATGGAATACCCCTTTGGCCAGTTTGGGTCAGCTGTCCTGGGTCTGTCCCCTCCCAGCTCCTGCTGCACCCCCAGCCTGCCCAGTGGCAGCACAGAGCGAGGAGCTGAAACGTCCTTGGCTTAGTGTAAGCACTGCTCTGCAACAATTAAACCATCATGGTGTTTTCAACATTATTCTCATCCTAAATCCCAAATACAGCACCCTACCAGCTACTAGGAGGAAAATTAACTCTATCCTAGCTGAAACCAGGACAATGACTTTCCAGGTGCTTTTCCTCCAGTACCTGTCGTGATTCTCTCTACGGATGGCCAGCTGGGGGTGTGTCATGCATCATGGGGATGGCAGTCCGTTGGGCTGGCAGCAAGCAGCAGGTGAGATGTGTGTGACCAGATCTGCAAGGGAGCTGGTGAGGGACAACACAGAGCTTGGGTGCTGCTTTACGGATGGTGTTGGAAAAACTGACAGAGGCCAGAGGAGCTGAAGGAAGTGCCTGTCACCCAGAACCAAAAGGCAAGGGTGATAGTGGCAGTTCAGAAAACAAAGGACTGCAGGAGGGTTGCTGATAGAGTTGCAGGTCTAGACAGAGCATTGGGTATGGTGTGGGGTGTGGGAGGAGCTGGGAGCTGGGGTGTGACCCTGGCCCCAGACAGGGAGGCCAGGGGGAAGCCATCCTGGCCGCCCACCCTCTCCATGGCATGCAGCACAGGGGGCAGCTAGGAACAGCCAGCAGACCCAGGCAGCGTCCCCATGATGGCAGGATGCCCAAAGCCAAGGGGCCCCTGACTGAGGTGGCAACACAGCCAGGCAGATAACCACGTGCCACAGCCTAAAGATTTTCAAGATTGCAACAGTGGGTTTGGGGATTCTGTTATAAATAAGGACAAGGAGGCTTTATGAATTTTCCCCAGCACACTCTACAACACTGCCAGCCAGCAGCAGGCCAGCCCTAGCACAGGGATGTTTGGGCAGTGCTTGATCCTTCTTTTCAATGCACCACTGCACTGGTCCAGGGAAGCGTTGCAGATTCACTTCCAGGCACTTGCTTGCTCTCTGCTGGCAGAGATTGCTGCAGTCTTCTTACTTCAGCTGTAGCTCTGAGATGCTGACAGGTGCTGCAGTGTGAGGCTGCTTCCCATTATCAGCGTCAGCCACACACGATCCCAGAATGTTGACAAAATCAGTTTGGTAGCCCTGGTCTTTTCATAATGCCCTGTTGGGCAGGCTGGGAAGAGCTGGGAGGGCCATGGACAAGCCAAGAGCCTGCATGGAGATCTCCTCCCACTGATATGCCATCCTGGGCCCCAACCCCCTCTATGGGATGCAGCACAGGGGTATCTGGGAACAGCCAGCAGCCCAGGGCAGCATCCCCATCATGGCAGGATGCCCAAAGCCAAGGGGCCCTTGCCCAGGGCGACAGTACAGCCCGGCCGGTACCCATGTGTCACAGCCTAAATTGTTACCCAGCCTGCAGGTATTTCAAGATTGCAACAGTGGCTTTGGGGATTCTGTTATACACAAGAACAAGACTTTCTTTTCTTGAGATTTCCCCAGTGCACCCTACCATGCTGCCAGGGGGAGATGCCACAGAGCTCTCTCATGAACAAATATTTTTATTTAAGAAAATATTTTTATTTAGGTTTTTGAAAACTGGAAGCCCCATGCAGCATGGCCCTGCCTCTCCTGCAGGCTGGATGGCAGCTGTGCTGGGATGTAGAGCTCTGCAGCGGTGGAGATGTCTTCTGTTGCTGCTGGCAAATCTTATCCCACATGGAGTGGATGCTGCTGCCCATCAGCACCGCTCCAGTACCTTTGGTGCCACGGGCTTGGCACAAGTGACATGGGCATGTGTCATGTGCCATGTCACTCGCTGTGATGGATGCTCTGTGCCGAGCTGGTCCCCACTGTGCTGCAGCCTTTTGATGTGGATGTGCAGCTCCAGGGCCTCATGCTGAACCTTGGGCATGAGCATGGCCTTAGAGCTGTGGAAATAGACAGGCACTGGGCAGGAGCGTGGTGTCCTGGAGGCCGCTGGGCAGGCGATGGATGCCCCAAGCTTCTTCTGCTTCACCTGGTTTGGATGGAGAAGGGACTTGGGCTTGATGAAACGGACACAGGGACGTTGTAGTGGTAGGGGGTTAGCCCCAGAACAGGAATCTTTGGGCAGCAATCAATGCTTCTTTTCAATGCACTGCTGCACTGGCTGAGGGAAGCATTGCAGCTTCACTTCCAGGTACTTCCTTGCTATGTGGTCGCTGAGCTTGCTGCGGTCCTCTTCCTTCAGCTGCAGCTTCTTGATCCTGACAGGCGCTGCAATGTGAGGCTGGTTCCCATCTGTGATATCAGCCATGCATGGATCCAGGGTAATAACACAGTCATTTTGGCAGCCCTGGTCTTTTCGCATAACTGTCTTGGCCAGGCTGGGAAGCACTGGAAGGGCCGTGGACAATCCAAGAGGCTGCTGGGACACCTCCTCCTGTGGACATCATCCCTTGGATACCTCCTCCCAGTGATGTCACCCCTCTTGTGGGTCAAACAAACTCTCATGGACAATCATCCCCATTGCTGATGGATCACTGTTGTTGCCTCGTGTGGAGCCACGAATATCAGTCCTGAAGTGTTTCCTGTTCGTGGGGAGCCTGCCCAGTTTCCCTGCGCATTTCTTGCCACTGAGGGAACACTCCATGTGCCTGCCAGATGCAGACCTGCCATCTTGTGAGAAACAAAGTTGTGTTTTTGCAATATAAGGTGCTTTTGCAGTGGAAAATTCCACTAGCCTTGCATGTTCAAAAGTGATTGTGCAGCATAGCAGTGGGAGTATGTTAAGAAGATAAGGGGAAGGTCCCACTGTCCCAAAATAAGGAGGATAGCTAAGAAAAACTGGATGAGCAGTAGGAAATCAGTCAAAACATAAATCGCGGGCCCTCTAGTCATGAGAGAAGAAGGGAAATTAAAAAAAAAGAGAGAAATTAATGGTTGGTCAAATCAAATTGTACATATATGGTATAGAAGAGCGTCGAGTAGGTTATGAACCTGTAGTACTCAGCCAATGAGGAAACGGGGGAGAAATTAGATGTTGGGTAATAGGGAATATAAGGTTATGATAAACTTTTACTGTGTGCTCCTGCTTGCAGGATGCCTGCCATTGCAATCGCGAATAAAATAGCTTCACAGAAGATCCTGTCTGAAGAAAATTATTGAGATTTTTCTCACAATTTGAGGGCTCGTCCAGGATCTTGTCACCTACTGAAGAGTTCTTGCCACCACAGACACGAAGGTGCACCCTGCTGATTTCAGCAGTCCCATCGGGGGTGGTGGGTTGTCTCAGTATGGCTGACAAAGGACCGAGACTGTTAATCTGAAGACAGGGTCTGCGAAGCACTGGGGAGAAGGGAGGCCAGAACTGACACACCACAGACACAGCAATAACTGCTGATAACCCAGACCGGGAAGCCATGCACAGACCGAGGTAAGGCAAACTTTACCATATCTTGCCTCGGGTTGGGTTCTGGGAGACTCTTGTATGGAGTGTGAATGAGATGCACTTTTAGTGTGAAGCGAGTGTGGAGTCTCGATCCGTGGTTCCATAGTCCCGCGAGGGTCGTGGCCAGAGACGGACGAAGCAATGAGAGACGAGCGAAAGAGAGTCTCGGGGGGTTTTGGCCCTTAGGTGTACGGTACCCTGAGCACGGTGAAGTGAGGTGCTTGGCAGTACACCCCACCTCTGTCCTAATCCTAGGTGAAGGCGTGTGGTACCCTGTGAGTGGTCAAGTCCACAGCAGCACGTCAGGAAGAGATGGGGATTAAGGGTTCCAAGAGTCAGCAGGGTGGGGTTGGAGACTCCGGGATTGTGCCTAAAGATAGTCCTTTGGAGAGAATAAGGATTTGGAAAAACAACCCAAAAACTAGGGAGAAAGATTTATTTAAAAAAAAAAAAAAAAAAAGGGTTAAATATTGCGTAATTTTCTTGCCTAAAAAGTAAAAAAAAAGAAATTCAGTATATTGGCCAAAATTCTGATGAAAATTCAGGCTTTGAAATTTATATGTAAACAATAAGGTTCCATTTTTGGAGGAGGAATCAAGTTATGCTCCCTATAATCCTAATATTGCACTGGAGGCAGTGGCAGCTGCTCCAGGAGGGGAGACAGGGACTGCAATTGACGCTGTCCCTGGAGGAATGCACTCTAGTCTCAGGAAAGAATTAGAAGAATGTAGAAGACATACTGAGAATTTCACCTTCCCTGATACTAACAGTACTAACACTAACTGTGTATCCTCTTAGGGAGGTTCCAGTGGGACAAGGGCAAATATGTTATGTGAATTCCCCCCTTATCAGCAGAGAGGTTACCAGCAGAGGGGTTAGGAGTTTAAAGAAGTTTTTTTGTTTGCTTGTTTGTTTGTGTTTGGTTTTTTGTTTGTTTGTTTTTGTTTTTGTTTTTTTTTTTAAATAAACAAAGGCTTTAATTGAGGACTAGCAGAACAGTCAAATCAGTTTCTAAAGACTAATTTGTATTCGGGGGGGGGAGGGGGGGGGCGGGTATGCCAATCTTGAGCATGTTATTCACTGGAGAAGAATGTTTAGGAGAGGAATGATTTGGCAGGCAGCTATGCAAGAATTGGAAAGAACTAACACCCCCCCGGACCGAGAGTAATTCTGACAGAGCAGAAATATCCGCTTATCCAACTGGGATAATAACAACCCACAACATAGAAATCATATGAGAGACTCAGGGTCAGAATGAGAAAGTACTCGGGGATGAATCCTGAGGACCAGGTAGCCCAAGGGCTCTTGAAAGTTCATTTTGTGTTAAAGCTTGGCCAGATATTCAGAAAAAGCTCCAGAAGGTGGGAGGATGGAGTGAACAGTCACTGGAGGCCCTCCTGTGGGAGGCCCTGCAGGTGTATGTCAGAAGGGGAGATGAGAAGGAAAATCAGAGTGAAACTCATGGTATTCACAGTGTGCCGGGTAGTGAGGCAGAGGGTTGGAGACAGAAGGACTTTCGGGCCCAGGATGGAAAGGAGAGAAAGAGAGATGAAGGAATGGCAGGCAAGGAAAACTACCAGTGTTACACTCTAAATCCTAGCAGGGACAGGCTTTGAGAAGATGTTATAAGTGTGGCCAGGCCGTCCACTTCAAATAGGAGTATCCAGACTGGAAGCAGGGGGAGAGATTGCTGTTATAAATTCAGAATAGGGAAGTCAGGGCTTCTCAGAAAGCTAGTTCCCTGATAACTGAAAAAAGTACCTCAGTGGGGATCACTCTACAGTTATAATCGCGGGCAAAACAGACTTAGCATAGGAAGATTAATATAATTTATTACCTATTGCTGATGGGCTGGAGCGGTGAGGAACAGAGAAACAAGCTGGGGGCACCTTCCCCCATCCACTCTCTTCCACCTCTTCGGCGCCCTTAGTGGTGCAGGGGGGGGCGGGAGCGGAGGCTACAGTCAGTTCCTGGTACTTCATTCCCACCCCTCCTTCATGGTCGCTCTACCCTCTGCTCTGGTGTGGGGTCCCTCCTGCAGGGTGCTGTACTGGGTCTGGCTGGGATGTTAACTTTCCCTGCAGCAGCCCATACAGTGCTGCGCTCTGCACTTGTAGCTAGAACAGCAGTGGTATCACACTGGTGTTGTGTCTGCTGCTGAGAAGTGCTGGCACAGCATCAGGACTCTCTCTAACCCTCCTAGGGGGTGGGCAAAAAAGTGAGACAGAAACATCACCAGGGAAGCTGACCTAAATCAACCAAAGGGATATTCCATACCATATGATGTCACACTCAGCAATAAAAGGTGGAAAAAGGAAGAAGGGGGGGGGGGGGGGGGTCTCGTTGCGAAAACGTCTGTCCTCCCCCCAAACATCGGCTACGTGCATTGAGGCCCTGCTTCAAGGACGTGGTCAAGCATCGCTCATTTGTGGGAAGTAGAGAGGAATTTCTTTCTTCTGCACTTCCACATAGCCTTTACTTGTTTTGTTTTGTTTTGTTTTGTTTTCCCCTTTCCCCCTCCCTATTCTCCTTTCCCTTTTTTTCCCTTTAGTTAAATTGTTTAATTAAAAACAATATTTCTTCAATATTTTTTTCCTTTGATTAAATTATCCTTATCTCAACCTGTGAATTGTTCTTTCCTTTACTTCTTCCCCTCCTCATCTGAGGAGGGGGAGTGAGAGAGCGGTTGTGGTGTTCAGCTGCCTAGCACAGTAAAACCACCACAGGTGCCGACCTTCCTGGGTTTGTCCTGTGTGGGTTTTTCCACATGCAGCGGCTCTCTGGGAGCTGCTCCAGGTTTTGGTCTGTGCCACAGGGTCTATTCATCAAGAGCGGGTTGGTCCAGCTTGGGATCCCCTGGGGGGGGCAGTATCAGGCTGCTCCACCAGGGGCCTCTCCACAGGCCACAGGGGGGCTTTGGCTCTGGCACCTGGAGCGCCTCTTCCCCCTCCTTCTGCATGGACTTGGTGTCTGAAGGGAGATTTCTCACTCCTTGCTCTCCCAGCTACTGTTGTGCAGCAGGTTTTTTTCCTTTTCTTGGATGTGCTCTCAGAGGCACAAACTTCATTGCTCATGGCTTTACTCTGGGCAGCGGTGGGCCCGTTTGGAGCCAGCTGAAACTGGCCCTTATCTAACATGGGGCAGCTGCTGGATTCTTCTCACAGGGGCTACCACTGCAGCCCCCTCCCCGCTACCAGAACCTTGTCATGTGAACCCAATACATTGAGGCAGCTAGGTCATAGCTGGCCTGTAAATTATCAGGGCTTAAATTAACTAATGAAACCCTAAATGTGATGGGGGGGGGGGGAAAGGGACTAGGATAACAGTGCCACTTTTGGGGTACACCAAGCTGAGACTAGGGATAGAACGATTACTGGGCAATTATTGTATGCACCCGAGGCAGGGACTAACTTGTTGGGAAAGGATTTGGTAATGAAATTGGGCATTCGAATAGTAAATTATTAGGCTGGAATAGCGGTGTTATTAATGGGGCGCTCTCAGACCCTGGGAGCAAAGATATATTTGCCTTTGAGTGGCAAGACCCTGAAATGGAGCAGAAACAGCAATACAGATGGACAATTCCATACTTCCAAAGGAGGTGTTACTGTTACAGTATGTGGATGATCTTTTATTCCCAGGACAGGAGAAAACAGGAAGCCACTAACAAGCTATTCAGCTTTCTGGGAAAACAGGGATTGAAAGGACTGGGAAATAAATTACAATACATAGAAAGAGAACTCAAGTATTTAGGGAATCTAGTGTGTGAAGGAGAACGAAGAATACATCCAGAGAGGATTCAGGGAATTGTTGAGCTACCCCTACCCAAAACTAAAAAGAACTAAAAAGTTTTAAGAGAAAGAGGTTTTTAAGTAATTAGGAGTCAAGAAGCCCAAAGGAAAACATACTCCCTGAGGGGAGAGAAACGCTGAATAAAGTGGCTTTGAGTGGAAAGACCCTGAAACGGAGCGGAAGCAGCAATACAGATTCCCTGATTCACATTCATAAGCTAATTCGTCAACTGGAGAGCCAAGGAGTGATCAGCAAGACTCACTCACTGTTTAATAGTCCCATAATAGCAGAAAATGGTTTTAGGATGGGAGTTGGCAGGGTTCATTGATAGAGCTTTAAACTAGGTATGAAGGGGGGTGAGGGTAGAACCGGGGACACTAGAAAGGAGCCTGAATGTAACATGCCAGTTCTTGTGGGTGAGGAATGTGCTAGCAAGACCTTGCAGTCTTGTGTCTTGGTGAAGGATGAGGATGACAGGACATTTTGCAGGAAGGACACAAGGGTTGGTGAGAAGTTGGTAACTATGGAAACACCTGAGTATGGTCAGAAGGGTATTAGGGCTTCTCCCTCCCAAAAGGTGGCCCAGCTGAGGTGCATTTACACTAATGCACGCAGTATGGGTAACAAACAGGAGGAGCTGGAGGCCACAGTGCTAGTAGGAAACTATAATGTAGCTGCCATCACAGAAACCTGGTGGGATGATTCCCACGACTGGAGTGTGGCCGTTGATGGCTATAAACTGTTCAGAAGGGATAGGCGAGGAAGGAGGGGAGGAGGAGTTGCCCTCTATGTTAGGAAGTGGATAGACTGTGAAGAGCTGTGCCTGAGAAACAGCCATGACCAGGTTGAGAGCTTGTGGGTGAAAATCAAGGATCTGTCCAGTAAAGTATATCTAGTAGTTGGGGTCTGCTACAGGCCACCTGATCAGGGGGAGTCTGTTGACGAGGCCTTCTTGCTTCAGCTGCAAGAACTGTCATGCTCACAAGCTCTTATCCTGATGGAGGATTTCAACCACCCAGATATCTGCTGGGGTAGTGGCACAGCAGGTTCCAGGCAATCCAGGAGATTCCTGGAGTTTGTTGAGGATAACTTCCTGGTCCAGGTAATAGACGGACCGACCCGAGGTGAAGCCTTACTAGACCAGGTGCTCGCCAATGTGGAAGAGAGCATTAGAGAGGTTAAGACTGGAGGCTGCCTGGGCTTTAGCGACCATGCCCTTGTGGAGTTTGTGATCTTGAGGAATATGGGTCTGGCAAAAAGCAGAGTCAGGACCCTGAACTTGAGGACAGCAAACTTCTGGCTGCTCAAGGAATTACTGGCTGGGATCCCCTGGGAAACTGTCCTTGAGGGCATAGAATCACAGAATCACAGAATTTCTAGGTTGGAAGAGACCTCAAGATCATCAAGTCCAACATCTGACCTAACACTAACAGTCCCCACTAAACCATATCCCTAAGCTCTACATCTAAACGTCTTTTAAAGACCTCCAGGGATGGTGACTCCACCACTTCCCTGGGCAGCCCGTTCCAATGTCTAACAACCCTTTCGGTAAAGAAGTTCTTCCTAAGATCCAACCTAAAACTCCCCTGGTGCAACTTAAGCCCATTCCCCCTCGTCCTGTCACCAGGCACGTGGCAGAACAGACCAACCCCCACCTCGCTACAGCCTCCCTTGAGGTACCTGTAGAGAGCGATAAGGTCACCCCTGAGCCTCCTTTTCTCCAGGCTGAACAAGCCCAGCTCCCTCAGCCGCTCCTCGTAAGACTTGTTCTCCAGGCCCCTCACCAGCTTCGTAGCCCTTCTCTGGACTCGCTCAAGCACCTCCATGTCCTTCTTGTAGCGAGGGGCCCAAAACTGAACACAGTACTCGAGGTGCGGCCTCACCAGAGCCGAGTACAGGGGGACGATCACCTCCCTGGCCCTGCTGGCCACACTGTTTCTTATACAGGCCAGGATGCTGTTGGCCTTCTTGGCCACCTGAGCACACTGCTGGCTCATATTCAGCCGACTATCAACCATCACTCCCAGGTCCTTCTCTGCCTGGCAGCTCTCCAGCCACTCATCTCCCAGCCCCGAGCCCTGGGGAATGCCACTAGTGACCGGCCTCCAACTGGATTTG
>NW_023309815.1:0-4374 GCF_011077185.1 Oxyura jamaicensis
CCAGACTAGAGTCTCAATGTTCGCCCTTCAAACCCTCTATTTACACAAATTGCTGGATCGTTCCTTTGCATGATACAAGAACTATGGACACTAATCACTCTGTTTTTCTTAAATAGGAGCTTATATTTCATCATGCGGCCTTAGAATTGTTCCATACTGACACGAATCAAATAAACAAATTTCACAATCCCCCATTTCTTTTTTTCATGGTACTGATTCGTGTTTTTATTATTATTATTATTATTATTATTATTCAATCGAGTCAATACTTGCCAAATTGGTAACAATTTTGGATCCTCTTTTGTTTTTATTATCATCAGGGAATGGGTTTTCCCTTACCCTGGTTCTGGGTCAACAGGTACCACAGATATTTGCATTCCTTGTATAACCAAGTGTATTATTCTGGTAAAACAGGGTATTAAACATTAAATTATTGAATTATTAGACAACCCTCCACATATTCCCAATAAAACTATCCTGATTCTAGTAAGCCAACCACTACCCATAAAGTCCCTCCATAATTCTCTTAAATTGATTTCATTCCAAGTCTGAACTGGGACATGCGCAATTTTCTTCATTTCTTTTTACAAGTTCATTCACAGCTTTTCCTTCACCATCAATATCTAAACAGCAATTACTTAAGGTTAAATTTTCCACAGACTCCTCTTTCTTGTCCTAGCAAATAATCTAAAGCTAAGCAATTTTGATACAAAGCAGTTCTCATCTTGGTATTTTGTATTGCAATTAATCTGAGTGCATCTCCGGTTTTATTCACAATTATATCTAGTACAGCTTGCAACCTAATTATTCTATTCAGCATATCTCTTGGGGTCCTATAGCCCCAGGATCCGTACTCCAACAAGCACAACCCCCATTTGAGGGTCCACAGTAATGATAACTCCTGTCCCACGGATAATCTCTTATCCAATCAGTGTAACACGTAGAAGCCACTGTTCCACCCTTTCTAGGACACATGTACTTGGGCTGGTTACCATATCTCTTCCAACTCAGGCTTCCACAATCAGTATATGGGTCTTCATCTATAATATCATAGGCATCAAAGGTTATTGATGCTGAGGTATTCAGGGTGGTTACAATTTCACTTGTTCCAATTAATTTCTCTGCATAGAGCATAATGAGTTAGGTTCAAAATGCAGCTTCCTCTTTTCTGGCCTTTACAGTCATAGACAGTATGATACACCAATGTCTGGAAGCTCAACCATCCTTTTCTAGTTGACTGCAGTTGTTGGCCATAGCTTGGGCCAAGAAACTCACCCCAAGTAGGACTAGAAGAGGTCCGGTAAGGGCCATAGTGCTCGGCGGTCACAGCCCGAAGGGGTTGCAGCCCTTGGCAGACCTTCCCAGCCGCAGCACCAGTTCCCTATCTGGTCTTGCCCTCTTCCCTAATCTTAGAGGGGTGTACACTGCAGATGTACCTTCTCAGTACCTTCAGGGGATAATGCTTAACTGATCCCTGTTATTGATAAATCTCTTCTCTTAGTAGGTATCTATTCAAGAGGTTCTTTGTTTACTAATTTTACAGAAGTAATTACAATAAATTTGGAGTAATTACAATAAAGGAGTAATTACAATAAAATTCCCACAGCAACTTAGCTTATACTCTGATGAAAGCTTCTTCAAGTCCATCTGTTAGTTTAGTTTCTCCTGGTTCTGATGTTACTTTCCACTCTTCCACTGGACCTTTTACTCACAACACGTGTCCATCCTTTTTCAGTAGTTCTCACAGCTGTTTCCTTGTTAACAGATAACAGCTAATAGATAGCAGTTAATAAATATCGGTTGTTTTCTTTTTAATAAAACAAGAAAAGGTCCTTCCCAGAGGGGAGATAAGTTTTCTTCTTGCCATGTTTTTATTAGAACCTTATCTCCTGGTTTTAACTGGTGAATTGCAAATCCTAAAGGTGGTGTCTGAGCCATCATCCCAGTTGCTCTTAGCTCTTTTAATCTTCTACCAATGGTAATTATATATTTCTGGATACTACGATCCTCAACTACATCGTTCCCTAAGGGCATCCCTTGAGAATAAGGCCATATAACATTTCACATGGTGATAATCCAGTCTCAGTGTGTAGTTTAGTTCTAATATTTAAAAGTAAGCATTTCGTCCAGGGCATTTGTGTCTCGATCATTAACTTAGCCAATTGTTGTTTTATTGTTTGATTCATTCTTTCTACTTTCCCCGAGCTTTGTGGGTGCCACGGAGTGTGGTATTCCCACTGAAAGCCTAATTATTGACATAATAATTTTATTATTTTAGAAGGAAAGTGTGTGCCCTGATCAGAATCAATGGACTGGATTATCCCATATCTAGGTATTAAGTGTTCTAATAACATTTTTACCACCATTCTGGAGAACAAGCAACCCAAAACAGCAAGGCATTTTCTGAATCACCCCTCTTTGTTCCCTTCTCCAAACTCTTTACATTCCTGATGATATCACCAACCATGGGGCTTGTCGACCCCCATGGCCACACTCCCACATCTCCCCCTTCTTTAACATAAAAAAGCATGATTAACACAAATTAAGAAAGCACGATTAACACAAACTAAAACACAGAGAAAAACTACCAGGCATACTAATTCTATCTTGAACAAACTTTGTAACCACATCCCTGGGAAAGACAGGTACTGAGTGCTGCCCAGGCAGGGGGGGGGTTTGGCTGCCCCTCCAGCTCCTGGAGTCCTTGTTTGTGGGTCCTGCATATGCCAGCCGGACACTCCCAGACGTTGTTTTTTGTTTGAGCTGGAGTCCAAACCGCAGAGGAGGGTGCTGTGATCATGTTAAGGCAGATGATGAGACGGCCGGACAGACTCATGGTGCTGACATCCATCTAGGACCGGCTTCTGTTAAAACACAAGCACAACCTCGGCCCCCAAGTTATTAGAGTGTAGGGCCCTTCCCAGTAATTGGTGCTGTAATTTTTTATTTTTATTTATTTATTTATTTTTCCATGACTTGTGCTCTTCCTTTAACTGAGTTTCTCCCAGATCTGTCTTCTAGATCTGTTTGTCGCTTTTTCTCCTGCACGGACAGATGCAAGGACCTTCCGTCCATCGATTAAAAAAAAAAATTAAAAAACATAGCATACTTTATCTATCTTTTCCTAGGTTTCACACCCCTACTCTTCCTTCTTTGTTTTAGAAGCTGTCCTGGTTTAGTTAGGATAGAATTAATTTTCCTCCCAGTAGCTGGTAGAGTGCTATGTTTTGAATTTAGAATGAGACTAATGTTGATAACACACTGATGTTTTAATTGCTGCAGAGCAGTGCTTACACTAAGCCAAGGACTTTTCAGCTCCTCACTCTGTCCTGCCAGCAGGCAGGCTGGGGGTGCAGCAGGAGCTGGGAGGGGACAGACCCAGGACAGCAGACCCAAACTGGCCAAAGGGGTATTCCATACCATCTGATGTCATGCTAAACAATGCATAGGGGTGGCTAGCCGGGGTAGGGGGGCCGGCTGCCTGGGGACAGGCTGGGCATCAGTCAGCGGGTAGCAAGCAACGGCACCGTGCATCACCCGCTCCGTACACATCATTATTATTATTTTCTGTCCCAATAAACTGCCTCTATCTCTACCCGCAGGCTTCAGTTTTTCTCGTTTCTCTCCCCTATCCCATAGAGGGGGGAGGATGAGCGAACGGCTGTGTGGTGTTTAGCTGCCGGCCGGGTTAAACCACAACAGAAGCATACATAAATTGATACAAAGGAACACTTGAATAATACAACTGGACACAAAAATATATATTTTTCAAGAAATTTACATCAGTAATTGTATAAAGCTTTCTTCTGTACTAAGAGGTCCTGAAAGTTTAGGACTAAAACATTAACTTTGTAATGTAATGTAAAAGGGTTATCATGACAGTCCTCAAAGACCACTATATAGCACACTGACATATTCAAGGCTCTCAGCTTTTATTTCAGTCTGTGTATTCAAGTTTTGAGGTCCTTCTATGATTATGCAAACATCAGAAATATAGTGATATAATAAATGGTACTTATGAAAGCAGAGTTTTAAAGCCAATATTAAATTTTGCAGGCTCAAAACACCAACTTAATATTTAAACAAGTATTTGATACTTCTGTTTGTTCAAAAAATAAAGTAAATGCACTTACAGAAAAATAACTTTCACTTTTCAACAAGCGTGCTCGTGATTTTTATATTAGTACAAACTTAGAAACAAACAAACAAATCCAAATCCACCATATGACTTTTTAAAATAAATGATACCAATTCACCTTTCCCCTACTTGAGTACATTGCATTAAGGCTTTGAATCATCTGACCCACGATTTTACAGCATTAAAATGAGTGGGTCCACAAGGATGCTGGTATGTCTCACTGAGACTTAGCATGA
>NW_023309816.1:0-1494 GCF_011077185.1 Oxyura jamaicensis
AGGACAGTTATTTTTCCTCCTAGTAGCTGGTAGGGTGCTATGTTTTGGATTAGGATGAGAAGAGTGCTGATAACATGCTGATGTTTTAATTGCTGCAGAGCAATGCTTACACTATGCCAAGGACTTTTCAGCTCCTCGCTCTGTCCTGCCAGCGGGCAGGCTGGGGGTGCAGCAAAAGCTGGGAGGGGACAAACCCAGGACAGCTGACCCAAACTGGCCAAAGGGGTATTCCATAGCATCTGACGTCATGCTGAACAATATATAGGGGTGGCTAGCCGGGGCAGGGGGACCGGCTGCTCGGGGTTGGGCTGGGCATCGGTCAGCGGGTGGTGAGCAATTGCATTGTGCATCACTTGTTTGTACATATTATTATTATTATCATTATTATTTTCTATCTTAATAAACTGTCTTTATCTCAACTCACAGGCTTCACTTTCCCGTTTGTCTCCCCCATCCCAGAGAGGGAGTGGGGAGGGTGAGCGAACGGCTGTGTGGTGTTTAGCTGCCAGCCAGGTTAAACCACAACAGCTCTTTTGGCGCCCAACATGGGGCACGAAGGGTCGAGATAACGACAGATCTAATCAGAATGTTGATTGCTTTAATATCAAGTCTGCTGTGTCTGTATTCCAAACTGAGTTTTATAGCACGTTACTTGCTGTGTGTGATCCCTGTCATGCTGTTTATCCTTTCCGGGCCCTGGTTTAAAATCATTATGGTACTGTGCTGTGTAACAATAGCTTACGATATGATGAAATATCTGGCCATGACTCTAACTTGGTATTTGTACGCAGCACTGTCGTCGACTCTGTACTTTGGAAACTATATCTCGGAAACTATTAACAATTACACCTACTGCCTTTTTCCATCAGGGAGCCAGTCTGTGAAGGGGACAGGGAAAGATATTTTTCCTTACTTGTTCACTCTCCCTTTCTCCTTCAGCACCCTCTTATCCTCCGAGCTAGTTACGATAGCTCTCCAAGATGTTGAATATCCTTGGGATACTCAGACCAGCATATTCTTGTTGTTATGTCTCTTGAATGCGCTTCAGGTTTTGTTCAAGGTTAAACAACTACTTAGGAATCTCATGCAGAGATCTGTCCTGAGGCGGGATAATTGTGAGTGGCAGGGAGTGTGGGAGGATATGGGCAGGTGGCTAGAGCAGTGGGTACCTCCGATGTTTTGTAGATTCACCCCTGAACAACTGCAAAATCCTAAAAAACTGGTAGAATGCTTGCAAAAAGAGTGTCATGACTCTGGCAGTTCCAAAGTGACACAACTCACTGTAGCATGTTGGGGCCTGGCCTATGCCTATCGAGCTGCAATTGATGCTACTATGAACTGAGTGACAGACCCTGCAGCCACTCCAGCTCCTGCTCCTGCAGCCGCCCCAGCTCCTGCTCCAGCTCCTGCTCCTGCAGCCTCCCCAGCTCCTGCTCCTGCAGCTGCTCCAGCTCCTGCTCCTGCAGCCGCTCCAGCTCCTGCTCCTGCAGCCGC
>NW_023309817.1:0-3978 GCF_011077185.1 Oxyura jamaicensis
GAGGGAGGGGGGAGGGTGAGCGAACGGCTGTGTGGTGTTTAGCTGCCGGCCGGGTTAAACCACAACATCCTCGAAGTCGTTACTGCGTATCCTGTATATCGGGTCCCGTTTTCCACAAAACTACTACCATCAATAAAAAGTTCCCAATCAGGAACTAGGGGTGTGTCCTTCAAGTCCGCCCTGCTTGCATATGTATATTCGATGACTTCCATACAATTATGGTTCAGACTTCCTTCTTCCGGCGACGTTCCTAGAAAAACTGCTGGGTTCAACAGATTAGTTGTGTTTAGGGTCACGTCATCCTGTTTAGTTAGTATAGCCTGGTACTTCATCATTCGGCTAGGTGATAACCAATGACCCCCCTTTTGTTCCAAAACTGTAGTTACCATATGTGGCACAAATACTTCAATGCGCTTCGCCAAGGTGAGTTTTCTAGCTTAATCTTATTTGTCCTTGGGAAATTTCGCATCCTAAATATATTACTGTTAAGCATGCAATCTGTACCTTTTCTTTTGAGACCTTATATCCATTCATTCCTAATTGATTTAAGATTTCAATAGTTACCTGGATGCACTGTGATTCCTCCTCGGTAGCTATTAATATATCATCCACATATTGTAGTAACAAATATTGGTCCCTTGGTACCTGGATACATCCTTGCTTAGTCCAGTCTTCTATTTCCTTAGCTAATTGACTACTGAAGAGAGTTGGTCTATTCTTGAATCCTTGCGGGAGCCTTGTCCAAGTTAGTTGCATCTTCTGTCCGTTGTGCAGATTTTCCCACTCGAAGGCAAAAAGTTTCCTGCTATCCTTGTCAATGGGTATGCAGAAGAAAGCATCTTTTAAATCTATTACTGTGAACCATTTATATTTCTCCTTCACAGATGTTAACAATGTGTAAGGATTAGCCACCACCAAATGGTTTGTTATTTCATTTATTGCCCTAAGGTCCTGTACCAGCCTATATTCCCCATTGGGTTTCTTTACTGGGAAGATTGGGGTGTTATATTCTGATTTGCACTCCTCCAGAATATGGTAATTAAGAAATTTGTCTATTATCTTCACTATTCCCAACCTTGTTTCCAGTTTTAATGGGTACTGCCTGATCCGAACTGGCCTAACCCCTTCCTTCAACTCTATCTTCACAGGTTGTGCACCCTTTGATTTTCCAGGTACGTCTGTCTCCCAAACTGTAGGTATGACTGCATCCTCTACCTCTTCTGGTATCTGTGGGACGGCCTTCTCTGTAATCATCAAAATCTGTCCTACTTTTGATTGTGGAATTTTCATAATTAATTCCCCATCCTCGAAGACCAGGGTGGCATTCAATTTTGTTAACAGGTCCCGTCCCAAAAGAGAGACTGGGCAGTCTGGCATATACAAGAATTCATGGGTTATCTCTACCCCCAAACCGTAAATCGAGGGGTTGTAGGAATGGCCGTATTTCCTCCTTCCCGGTGGCACCTACGATAGTTGTCTTTCTTTCCCCTATTTCGCCGTCTAATCTATTAAGTACTGAGTACATTGCCCCTGTATCAAGTAGAAACTTTACTTCCCTATTTCCTATATGAATTGTCACTGGGGGCTCTCCTGTTTTTCCCTGGTTTTCTAGTCAGCTACTATAATCCCCTAGGACCATTGCCTTAGCTGTTTCCTGATTTCTGAATGGATTCCCTCTACCAATCATCGATTGTTCTCGAAGAGGACATTCATTTCTCCAGTGACCTTCCCTTTTACAATGGGCACATTGGTTAAGACCCAGCCGATTTCCTCCCAAACCTGGATAACCTCTCTCTGCTTCTCTACCTCGGCTGTTCATATTCCCTTACCCCTTAGTCCCAAACCTCCTCGCCCCTGAATTACAGCCAGCAAACCCTGTTGCTGTCTCTTGCTTGTTTCCTTCTCCCTATTATTATATACCTTCCAGGCTACCTCTAATAACTTAGCCATGTTCCTCAAGTCCACACCTTCCAGTTTCTGTAGCTTTTTCCGAATATCTTCCTGTGACCGCCCTAAGAAAATAAGGGCTAGTTGAGATTTAGCCTGGTCGGTTTCTGTGTCCAAATCAGTGTATTTTTTATTTTTTTATTTTTATTTTTAGCAGTTTCCAGAAAATACGGAAAGCAATTCCTCCTTTTCTTGCCTCACATTATATAATTTTGACCATTTTATGGTCCAAGGCATAGCATTTTGTACACCAATTTGTACCCAGTCCTGATACCTCTTCAGCCTCCTCATTCCTTCCCCAGTATTATAATCCCACTGCGGATCCTCAGTAGGGAAGTTCTGATCAACATTCCCGGGTACCAATCCATTCCGAATATCCTCACGGGCTCTCTCTAGCAGCTCGTAATACCATATCCTTCTCTGTTGAGTCCATTAAGGTGTCTAGTATTACCTGAATGTCATCCCAATCCAGATTCTGAGTTTTAATTATCATTTTCACCACTCCAGCTACTTTATCAGGATTTTCTCCGTAGATGCCTGCTGCCTGTTTCCAAATTATTAAGTCTCCAGGAGTAAAGGGCACTTTCACATATACTGGTCCCTCCGTCCCTGCTCCCTGCCTGAGGGGAGCAAGTATATTCTCTTTTCTTTACTTGTATCGCATCCTGTCCTTTGCTGCTGCTGAGTCCTATATGATATCGGGGATGTTAAAGTTGGTATTTCCTCCTTTCCATCACTATCTTCATCCCCCCTTGCGTTATCCTGACTTAGTTCTTCTGGGGTGGATGGTGCGATATCCAGATCTATATTTCACTGTCTGCCCTACAGCAATTATTTTTCATAGCTTGGTGTTTCATACAATGCCTGTCCCTGGTACAGGCTTGACGTTGTTCATTAGCAAATATTTCTAGTACCATTATTCCACAAGCACGCTGCCACTCAGATTTTCAACACAAATAGAAAATAACTCTACATACGGGAGTTCATCCAGTTTTCCTTCCCACTTACAAAACAACATCAACTGTAAAATGGTATTATATTGTACAGTTCCATTTTCAGGCCATTTTTCCTGATCCTCCAATTCGTACTGCGGCCACCAAGTATTACAATAATCAATTAATTTCCCTTTTTGCATTTCTTGCCCAAAACTTCCTTCCCTCCAATGGGCTAATAAACATCCCAATGGTGAAGATCGTGGGATAGATGCACGCTTTCCCAAAATCCCTTTTAACCTGTCCATTAGCAATATAACTTTACAGAGTAACTACAAGCCAGGTACCACCTCTGCAGCACTTACCACACAAGGGTTAAAACCTAGAGAGCTGTTGCCGCAGCAATGCTTACCAGACGCTGATCCTGCAGCGTATACCAGACCAATGGTGACGATCATGAGATAGACGCATCCTTTCCCAAAATCTTCTTTAGCGCTTTCATAACAATCTTATGACAGTAATTACAGTAACGAAAATTTGAAAATCACTTATAGCAGCAAGGGTTGCCGAAGCAACAAGGTGCCGCCTAAGCAGCAGCACCCTACCCTAAAGGCTGTCGGAACAGTGGTGTGCTTTACCTGATATTGTGCCGACCGCCCTTCGACACAAACCCACACAATTACCAATACCAAACACCAATGCCGAACCTGTGGAGCTTTCGCTCCGTCTGACGGACGGCGCCTAGGCTTACCCCGGGAGCTCCCTGCCCAACCGAGCATGGCTTTCGCCGCGTCTGACTGGCAGGCTTTCCAAACCAAATCAGTACCGAAAACCAGAAAGCACCTTTGCTTACCTATCCAGTGGTACGTTGTGAGCAGCGGAGGTCGGTCGCGGGTCGATGGCTCCCCGAGAAACTCCTCGGTGCCGGCTGGAGCGTAATCGAGACACGATCCGCCTCAGCAGTGCCCATGCTGTCCCATCTGGGTCGCCAAAATGTTAGTGTAGCAGACACATAACCACAATGTGATTATATGAAGGTGCTTTATTCAGCGCTGGAAACCAGGGGCAGGTGCCCAAATCTGGCTTCAAATCCCGTTAC
>NW_023309818.1:0-3581 GCF_011077185.1 Oxyura jamaicensis
GTGTTCTTCAGGGGAATTTGCTAAATGGCTGTTAAATTGTCTGCACCTGCTTTAATTAAACAGGGCTTCCTCCCCCTCCCACAATACAGGGATAATACACGATACTTATCGAGTCCATTTCAGTGTCAGCTTCAAATCATCAGGACCTGGGGCAGCTTCCCACTTATCCTCATGAACTGGTCCTTTCACGTGGCTGGCATGAGTCCATCCTTTCTCTGCTGTCCGGACAGCTGTCTCTGTGGTGAGCAACACAACATAGGGACCTTCCCAACGTGGAAACCTTGTCCCCAGGTTGTATCTTATGGATCTCAACTGGTCATCCTGTAATTGAGGGTGGTCTGATGGCAGTTTCAAATCATAAGGCATGCCATATAGCATTTCAAAAGGAGAATTTCCTACATCAGTTCTGGGGTTGCGTTCGTATATTTAACAGAGCGAGCGGCAAACATTTTATCCAAGAAGCTTTAGTTTCCAACATAAGTTTTGTTAGTTGTTTCTTAATTTCACCATTCATTCGTTCCACCTTCCCTGAACTTTGAGGGTGCCATGGAGTATGGTATCCCCAGTTCGTTCCCAAGGCCTTCATAGTTTCACGTGATACCTTGGAGACGAAATGGGGACCTCAATCTGAATCGATCGTTTCTATAATTCCATACCTAGGGACTATAGTTTCAAGCAAGATTTTCACCACCGTTTGAGCCGTGGCTCTCGCCGTAGGAAAGGCTTTGACAAAATAAGTAAGATGATCCACTATAACCAACAAATATTTATACTTCCCCGTTTTTGGGAGTTCTGTAAAATCCAATTGAATTTTAGTGAACGGTCTATGAGCCAATTCCCTTCCCCCTAACATTTTCTTTCTTGCATGTTGGGCATTCACTTTCCTACAGGTAATACAATCATCCACAATACGTTTTGATACATTGTACACCCCAATACACGTATATTTTGTGGCAAACTGGTCCACTAACGCTTGAGTCCCCCAATGAGTATTTTCATGAAACCTTTGTAGGACCCGCAAAGCTGCAGATTTTGGCAGCATTTCTCGTCCATCAGGCAGTGTCCATTTGCCTTTGTCTGTTTCTTTTATTCCCATCTGAATCATTCTATCCTTTTCTTGTGTCGTGAAACAGAACAGGGTGTGAATTGGCCCATGCAAATAACAGTGTGTATACTTTCTTTTATTTCTCTGAGTTTCCTCCTCATCTGGGCAGCAACACTGAACAGCATCTATCCCAAAATCTTCCCAACAGTCATAACAGGGAAGATCCCTCAGGTCTTTTCCACAATCTGGGCAGTCTTTTCTTGCTGCTACAACCCTTACATTCATCAATGCGGCCTTTTTTGCCTCCTGGTCTGCCAGGTTGTTCCCTCTAATTTGGGGGCTCAATCCCTGTTGGTGTCCCTTAATATGCACAACAGCAATCTCTTTTGGCCCTCTTATAGCCTGTAAGATTTGGGTTATCAATTCCTGATGTACTAGACCTTTTCCTTGTGAGTTAATAAGTCCCCGCTCTTCCCATATTTTACCAAATGTGTGCAATACTCCAAATGCGTATTTCGAATCGGTGTATATTGTACCGCTTTTGTTTTTTAACAGCTTCAGAGCCTGTAGCACAGCATATAGTTCACAAGCCTGAGCCGACCAACTCGGGCTTAATGGCCCAGATTCAATTATTTCAAGGGTTTTCCCATTTACTAATGCGTACCCTGATTTTCGCTTACCTTCCAGTATTCGAGAGGAACCATCTACATATATTTGTTCCCCTGCTTGCAACTCGACTTCCTCCAAATCAGGTCTTAGTTTTGTTTGTTCTTCTATGCTCCGGAGGCAGTCATGCTCTAGAGCCTCACTAGGCTCCCCATAAAGAAACTGTGCCGGATTTTGTAAAGAGGTTGTCTCCAGGGACAGCTTCGGGGAAGAGATTAGAATCCCTTCATATTTCAACAGCCTAGCATCTGTAATCCATTTTTCAGCTTTTTGTTGCAACATCCCTCTAATATTATGGGGGGATATTACTTTGATTTCTCCTCCAAATATAATTTTCTGTGCTTCTTCCACTAAGAGGGCAGCTGCTACGATCATTTGCAAGCAGCTCGGCCATCCCCTGCTGACCGGGTCTAATAATTTTGACAAATAAGCTACTGGCTTTTTGTTCCCTGCCCATTCTTGTGCTAAAACCCCATAAGCTGTCCCTTCACTGCTATTTACAAATAGAAAGAATGGTCTTTTTAATTCTGGAAGGCTCAATACTGGAGGGTGTGCCAATTCCTCTTTCCATTTTTCAAACTGTTCTTTGTCCTCTTTTGTCCATTTTAGCAGTCCGTCCTTGGTTAATTTATTATAGAGAAATTTGACCTTCCCACTGTAGTCTTCCATCCATTGTCTGCAGTACCCAGTTAATCCCAACAGTTCTCGTATCTGTCTTTTAGTTTTTGGGGCTGTTAAGGCCAAAATTCCACTGATCCTTTCCGGATCCAGTTTCTTAGTTCCCTTTCTTAGTCTATGACCTAAATACTTTACTTCCTGCTCTACGAACTGTAACTTTGATTTCGAAACCTTCAATCCCTGCTGACCAAGAAAGTTTAACAATTGGATACTTGCCCTTCGGACCATGTCCTTGTCCTTCGCTGCTAGTAACAGATCGTCTACATATTGCACCAGGGTCACTCCCGGTGTCTTATCATAATCCTGTAAAATTTGTTCCAGGGCTTGTCCAAACAAATTGGGTGACTCAGTGAATCCCTGGGGGAGTACTGTGATAAATGATTGAGTCCCAAATAGGATTTTTGTGATTTATTAAGCGAATAGAGGCAAGCAAACAGCGCTGGGTGCACCGGGAGTCTCTGCTCTACCAGGACGCACACCTGTTACATCAGGTGGTTGATTTTTATGCTCCTAGACTAATACATATTCATCACTATTCCTAGAAAGGCAGGGTTATTATAATTAGTTCCCAGAATCCAAACCCTCTCTGGACACATGCGTATCAGTCTCTGGTGGTCTTTCTGGGGGTCTCTTGTGCTGAAGGCTCGTAGTCTTCCTCCCAGGCTTTGTCCTTCGGTCGTCCTTCAACTCCCCCTTTCTCCTTATTTGGTGGATCTCTTTGCTGGTTATCAGAGCCTTGTGCAGCGTCCCATGCAAAAGTCTGCAGTTTCCTAAAAAACTCCTTGTTCCTCTTATCTCCCAGACTAGAGTCTCAATGTTCGCCCTTCAAACCCTCTATTTACACAAATTGCTGGATCGTTCCTTTGCATGATACAAGAACTATGTACACTAATCACTCTGTTTTTCTTAAATAAGAGTTTATATTTCATCATGCGGCCCTAGCATTGTTCCATACTGACACGAATCAAATAAACACATTTCACAATCCCCCATTTCTTTTTTTCATGGTATTGATTCGTGTTTTTTTTTATTATTATATTATTCAATCGAGTCAATACTTGCCAAATTGGTACCAGCTTTGGATCTTCTTTTGTTTTTATTATCATCAGGGAATGGGTTTTCCCTTACCCTGGTTCTGGGTCAACAGGTACCACAGATATTTGCATTCCTTGTATAACCGAGTGTATTAGTC
>NW_023309819.1:0-2031 GCF_011077185.1 Oxyura jamaicensis
TTCCAAAGATTATAAACCCTCTTTTTTCTCCTAAGCTCGAGCCACAGCTTTCTGCTCAGCCAGGCCGGTCTTCTTCCGTGCCGGCTCGTCTTTGGGCACGTGGGGACAGACTGCTCCTGAGCCATTAAGATTTCTTCCTTGAAGAGCTCCCATCCTTCCTGGGCTCCTCTGTCTTTCAGAACCGCCTCCCAAGGGACTCTGCCAACCAGTGTCTTGAACAGCTCAAAGTCAGCCCTCCGGAAGTCCAAGACAGCGGTTTTACTGATCCCCTTCCTGACTTCGCTGAGTATCGAGAACTCCACCATTTTGTGGTCGCTCTGCCCAAGACAGCCCCCGACCAGCATGTCTCCCACCAGCCCTTCTCTGTTAGTGAACAGAAGGTCTAGCGGGGCACCTCCCCTGGTAGGCTCGCCAACCAGCTGCGTCAGGAAGTTATCTTCCACGCTCTCCAGAAACCTCCTGAACTGCTTTCTCTGGGCTGTGTTGTGTTTCCAGGAGATGTCTGGGAAGTTAAAGTCCCCCACAAGAACAAGCGCTGATGATTTTGCAACTTCCGCCAGCTGCCTGTAGAACTCCTCATCCGTCCCCTCATCCTGGTTTGGCGGTCTATAACAGACCCCCATCAGGATGCTTCCCTTGTTGGCCTTTCCGCTGATCCTAACCCATAGCGACTCTACCTTGTCATTCCCAGCCTCAAGTTTGATGACCTCAAAACACTCTCTAATATAGAGAGCCACTCCACCACCCCTTCCGTGCCGCCTGTCCCTTCTGAAGAGCCTATAGCCAGACATTGCAGCACTCCAGTCATGAGAGTGGTCCCACCACGTTTCTGTGATGGCAACCAAGTCATAGCCTGTGTGCTGCACAATGCCTTCCAGCTCCCCCTGCTTGTTGCCCATGCTGCGTGAATTAGTGTAAATGCACTTCAGCTGGGCCTTAGCCTTCTCCCCCAGCTTTGCCACTGTTCCCCCTGGCACACCTCCTTGTTTCATCCCTGTCCCCCTTCTTACCTAGTTTAAAGCCCTCTCAATGAGCCCTGCCAGCTCCTGGGCCAGGATCTGTTTTCCCCTTGGGGACAGCTGGGACCCATGTGCAGCCATCAGGCCGGGTGCCGAGTAAAGCGCCCCGTGGTCAAAGAACCCAAAACTTCTGTGTTGGCACCAGCCTCTGAGCCACGTGTTTATCAGGTGGGCTTTTCGTGTCCTCTCTGAACCATTCCCTGCCACGGTAGGAATGGACGAAAACACCACCTGTATTCCCGCTCCATCCACTAACCGTCCCAACCCCCTGAAGTCCCGTTTGATAGCCTTCAGGCTTCTCTCATCAATGGTATCACTGCCAGCCTGGACTATCAATAGCGGGTAGTAATCGGAGGGGCGAACCAGGTTGGGAAGCTTTCTGGCAACATCCCTGACCCTGGCCCCAGGGAGGCAGCAGACTTCCCTACTGGTAGGGTCAGGCCGACAGATAGGGCCCTCCGTTCCTCTGAGAAGGGAGTCGCCCACAACGATCACCCTTCTTTCCTTCTTGGTGGGAGCAGTCTTGAGGCGTGGAGTAGACTTCCTCGCCCTGGGCTTCCTGGTTAACTTTTCTGCCACACCCTCATCCACCGCTCTCTCGAGCTCCAGGGCCTCAAACCTGTTGCATAAGGGCACCTGGGAAGGTGGTGGGGGGAGTTTCCTGCAACATTGAGCAGGGACCTGTCTCCACTCCTCCTCAACTCCTAGGTCCCCTCTCTCTGCCCGACAGTGACCGGGCAGGGGGTCCACCCCCAGTAGGGGAGTCTCACCCCGGTGCCTCTCCTTCAGGCCTTGCAGGGAGTTGCTCCACCAGCCTATCTCCCGCTCGCACTCCCTGATGGCCCTCAACCTCTCCACCTACTCCTTGAGCTCCTTGAGCTCTGCCACCAGGTGGACCAGGTCATCCACCTGCTCGCACCTCGCACACACAGTCTCTCTGCCTCCCTCAGATGGCAGCAGCAGGCTCTGGCACTCCCTGCATCCAGAGACCTGAGCTGCTGCATTTTTGAGC
>NW_023309820.1:0-2439 GCF_011077185.1 Oxyura jamaicensis
GGCAGGCACAGGTCTGTGGGCACTGGGCTGCAGGTCGGGAAGCCCGGGGCTGGCTCTGCAGTGTCTGCAGCATCAAGCTGCCATGAGAACCTGGTCCCGCAGCAAGCTGACAGTTGTGGTCTTTGGGCTCTGAGCTTCCCATTGGCCATGTTGGGTTAGTTATTACCATCTTCCTGCCTTTTTTGTCCTGGTAAAAAAGGTAGTGTTTCTGCTTGCCTCTGCTCAGCTTCCCAGCCAAAAGAGGCACGTTGCTCAAGGCAGTTACTTCCTCCCCAAGATGACATGGGGTGCAAATTTCTGCTCTTCCCATTTGTGCTTTTTCCGGGAAAATGGTTTGGGAAGCCATGCCTGCCATTCTAGGGACGGCACCTGCTTGTGAAAAGTGGCTACTGCAGGCTGAATGGTGCTGCGCATATGCGTTTTTTCTTTTCTTTCCTACAAGTGACGTTATTACATTGATTTGTTATTTTGTCATGTAATCTGTTACGCTCCTAGATTTTGCTTCCTATGTAAAAGAAAGGTTTGAGCTAATTCCAGTTGAAAAAGTTTCAGTTAATTGCTTGCTTGTATTGTCCTTTGAATATTCAAAGCTGAAGCAAAAGCCTGGGGATTGTTGCTTCTTGAAACAGCCCAGTTCTCTTGTCTGCACTCTGTATGCTGTTGAGCCAAGCAGGGAAAAAAGAAAAACAAAACAACAAAAAAAAAGGCAGCCCAGCTGCTGCTTGTCCTGTTCTCTTTCTATTTTATTGTGCTTTGCCCTTCCCCTTTCCCAGGTGATTGGGTTTGGGTGCTGAGCGGCACCAAATGGTATATGAGCCCCAGGCATGCCTTCAGAGAGCTCATTCTGCCTGGGCAGCTCTTTGGGGTAAGTGCTTTGTTTTTCCTTCAGTCAGTAGCAGGGTTATTTAGGTGGGTTAGAGTCTATGGTGTGTTTCCAAGTAGATACCATAACGCTCTTCTTTTGGAGGTAACAACTAGTGGGATCCGTTAGAGTAAAGCAATCCATATAGTACTAGGTGCTTTTATTGCATGCAGCTCAGCATGCAAGTGAGTAATTGTTATAGCATATTTATGGGTAGGGTGACAATGTTACTCTGTGTATTTGCTTTGTGGCGTACAGGGCTGCAAGGTACTGAGGGGGGAAGCGGTTTTTAGGGTTAGGGTTGTAATCCTAAAACCTAAACCCCTCACCCTGAAAACCCTTGCAACCCTAATCCTAAAAACCCTAAAGCCCCAACCCTAAAAACCTCAAAAACCCTTAGAAACCTAAAAAGCCTAAAGCCCCAACCCTAAAAACATTTTAAAGCCTAACCCTAAAAACCCGACCCTAAAAACTCTTAAAATCCTAAAAATCTTTAAACCCTAAAACGCCCTGATCTTAAAAACCTAAAAAAAAAAACAACCCTAAAAACCCCAAAACCCTAACCCTAAAAAACCCTCACATCCCTAACCTGCAAAGCCCTTGCAACCCTAAAAACCCTGAAGCCCTAACCCAAAAAAACTTACAATCCTAACCCTAAAAACCCTAAAGCCCTAACCCTAAAAAAACTTACAAACCTTATCTAAAAACCCTAAAGACTGAGCCATAAAAAAATAAAAAACCCTAACCCTAAAAACCCTCACAGCCTCAACCCTAAAAACTCAGACCTAACGCTAAACACCCTAAACCCAACCCTAAAAGCCTTCAAACCCCAACCCTAAAAGCCTTCAAACCCCTTACCCTAAAAACCCTAAAGCCTGAGCCATAAAAAAATAAAAAACCCTAACCCTAAAAACCCTAACAACCCTTAAAACCCTCACAGCCCCAACCCTAAAACCCCTTACCACGTTAATCCTAAAAGCCCTTACAACCTTCACTCTAAAAGCCCTAAAACCGTAACCTTAAAAACCCTAAACCTAAAAACCTTAAGAATCCTAACCCTTAAAACCCTAACCCTAAAAACTCTAAAGCCCCTAACCCTTTAAAACCCTCACAACCCTAAGCCCCAATCCTAAAAACCCTAAAGTCTTAGGCTTAAAAACCCCAGCCGTTAGTACCCTAAATTGCCAACCCTAAAAACCGTAACTGTAAAAACTCTAAGGAACGGGGAGAACTACACCTCCCGGCATGCTTCTGGGCATCCAACATGGTGTCCTGGAACCCCAGTGCCGGAGAACTACGTTTCCCAGGATTCCCCGTACTCCAAACATGGCCGCCCAGATGTCTGGAGTCCGTGGACTACATTTCCCAGCATTCTGCGTATTGTCAACATGGCCTCCCGGGTGGCAGCTATGATGGCTACCGTCACATGCAAGTGAGTAATTGTTATAGCATATTTATGGATAGGATGACAACGTTACTCGGTGTATTTGCTTTGTGGCATGTGAGCGTGCAGGGCCGGAAGGTACTGAAGGGGGAAGCAGTTCTTAGGGTTAGGGCTGTAACCCTAAAAACCCTTG
>NW_023309821.1:0-1204 GCF_011077185.1 Oxyura jamaicensis
CCAAAGCTCCATAGCACAGCTGCTCTTCATCTGTGATCTTCCAAGCTTCCCAGGCCAAAAGAGAATGGAGGTGAGGAAGGAAACAGAATGCTGATGAATATTTCCAATTGCCACCCGTAACTTTGGTGAAAGAAGCAGGTGCATTTCTGTAGGGGTAGAAAGTCAGTAAAATAATGATTGTGCACTTGGAGGCAAGGAATAGGATAGAAATGAAGCCTGCAAGGCCCTGGGTAAAGGCAGTCGTTAGGCTGCTTCTAGATCCACAGTTTCTTGGGTTATTCCCCAGCCTCATGTCCACTTGCTTAGAAGCTGGGAAGACTACAAGCACTCCTAGTGTTTTTCATCCCCTCTGGGGAAAGGTAGACAAATTGTCCCTGGCTAGCAAAGCAGAAATGACAAAGAGACCCCCCTCTGGGTCTTCCCAATGCTCATCACATCACCCAGACTGACTAAGTAGAGATGCTCCAGTAGAGATGCAGAGAGATGCAGTACAGATGGTGGTAGAGACGCTCTAGCATGGACATGACACACTTGGACAGCCACTTTGCTCTGACAGCAACTGATGGCTTGGTTCTTCACATCCAGCAGAGCAGTTTCTTTGCCTGTGGAACCTGCAGGCTGACCTCTCGTGTCTATCTGTGCTGGACTGAGGGGAATGTTTGGAACACACACTCACGCTGTACTCACTTGAACTTGGAGAAGAGAGAGCAAGAAGATAACCTGCAGATCAGTTGCTTAGCTTTCTGTCTGCCTGTCTGTCTCCCTATCTTTCTATGTGCCTATCTGTTTAATTCTTGATTTCCTTATTTAAAGCTATCTTTTGTTCACTAACATGAATCCTCTGCCTGTTACTAAGGTATGGGACACACCTGGACACTAGAATAGCGTCTAAATTCTTTTCATCTCATCCTTGCTATGGTTACTGTAGTTTAAGAATAATTGTGCATCAAATTACCTGCTTTTACTCTTTATGTATATATATATATCTATATATGTCTACTTCTTCTCTTCTAAAGTCCTATAAAGAGGAGTGAACTCCAACTGGATTTCCATTTCTCAATGAAGTATCTAAGCCTGAGAGATTCACTCCCTTTCAAATAGAACACTCAACAAACGAACCAGTAAAAAATCCCATCCTACTCTTGTCTAACAAGATATCATTGCACAGGAGTTCTTTGCCTAACCCTGCAGTTACCCCCTAGGC
>NW_023309822.1:0-4211 GCF_011077185.1 Oxyura jamaicensis
TTGCCTGGCAGACATACAAGTTCTTCCTTGTAGGGATACCTTTCCCTCACAGTTGACAGGAGACGCCTCCAGATGCTGTAAGGTCATACTCCATCTCCAATTGCTTTGTCAATGCCTGCATCTCTAGCAAGGGATCCCAGCTGCCTGGCTTCCCTGCCCTCTAATTCCATGCTATTTTCTCCGTTGTCCCAGCACTGGAGCAGCCAGGTGACAAGCTGCTCGCCTATACAGCGACTGAAATCTTTTTGCACATCTTGTAGCTCATGTTCGCTTAGGTTTCGGCTAGATACTGCTGTTTTTGTGACATCTTCATCTTCATCCTCCTGCTCCTCTGAAAGCCTCGCCTCATCGTCTCTACACCTAGACCTAGCAGAAGACTCTCTGCTTTCTAAACGACCTGACTCTCTGTACCATTTTTTCACCTTGGTTACGGGTGCAACCGACACTGGTACAGCTTGTTTCCCTGGCTCAGCCTTGGGGCCTGTTTTAGGGCTTGGAGTGGCTGCTGGGTCTGTCTCAGAGGTTGAAGTGGCCACTGGGTCTGTCACAGGGGTTCTACTGGCATTGAGTGCAGCTCGGTAAACATAGGCCAAGCCCCAGCACTTCGCAGTCATTTCTGTATGTCTGGTACTGCCAGGATGATGACACACCTTTTTCAAGCACTCCACCATTTTTTTAGGATTTTTCAATTGTTCAGGGGTAAATTTCCAAAGCCCTGGAGGTGCCCACTGCTCTAGATGCCTGCCCATATCCTCCCACTCTCCCTGCTACTCATAACTATCCTGCCTCAGGACAGATCTCTGGATGACACTCTTAAGTATTTGTTTAATCTTAGACAAAACCTGAAGTGCATTCAGGAGAAATAACAATGAGAACATGCTGGTCTGAACATCCCAAGGATATTCAAAGTTTTGGAAAGCTACCATAACTCACCTGGAGGAGAAGAAAGGGAGAGTGAACAAATGGGAAAAAAAACATCTTCCCCTGACCCCTCCATAGATTGGCTCCCTGAAGAAAAAAACATGAAAAGTGTAATTATTAATAGATTCTGAGGTAGGGTTCCCAAAGTACGGAGTTGATGACAATGCTGAGTACAAATACCAGGTTAGTCTCATGGCTGGTAATTTTATCATACCGTAAGCCAGTGTTACATAGTACAGCAAAATAATAACCTTGTACCAACCCCCAGCAGCGATAAGCAACACAACAGGGAACATATACCATAAGTCATGTGCTGTAGAACTCAATTCGGAAAACAGGCACAGCAGACTTGGGATCACAAAAATCGACATTGTGATTAGTAAATATTAAACTGATGAAATGTTTATCAGAAGTTTGTTTTAATACTCTCTATTCAGATCTGTCGTTATCTCAACCCTTCGAGACCCACGTTGGGCACCAAAAAGGACTGTTGTGGTTTAACCCAGACAGCAGCTAAACACCACACAGCCATTCCCTCACCCTCCCACCTCCTGCTCTGGGATGGGGGAGAGAAACGAGAAAAAAAAAAAAAAAAAAAAAAAAAAAAAAAAAAAACCTGAAACCTATGGGTTGAGATAGAGACAGTTTATTAGGACAGGAAAATAAAATAATAATATGTACAACACAAGTGATGCAAAATGCAATTGCTCACCACCCGCTGACCGATGCCCAGCCCAACCCCGAGCAGCCGGCCCCCCCACCCCAGCTAGCCACCCCTAGATATTGTTCAGCATGCCGTCAGATGGTATGGAATACCCCTTTGGCCAGTTGGGGTCAGCTGTCCTGGGTCTGTCCCCTCCCAGCTCTTGCTGCACCCCCAGCCTGCCTGCTGGCAGGACAGAGCAAGAAGCTGAAAAGTCCTTAGCTTGGTGTAAGCATTGCTCTGCAGCAATTAAAATATCAGCATGTTATCAGCACTCTTCTCATCCTAAATCCAAAACATAGCACTCTACCAGCTACTGGCAGGAAAATTAACTCTGTCCTAGCTAAAACCAAGACACTGAGCCAGGCCTCTTGTGCTGGCCTGGGGAGCAGTGTAGGCACTGCGGGACACAGGGACCCTGTGCTGGGGACCTCTCAGGCAAGAGACCAGGGCTCCTGCACCTTCATGGACCTCCATTTCCTGAGCCACGGATGGCTTCAGCCTGGGGGCTGCTGTGGACCCCCAGAGCCACCTTTGTTGCAGCAGCTGTGCTGCCTTGTGAGGGGCTGGGGCTGTGGTGGCCGTGTCCAGAGCCCTGCAGCAGCCTGCGGTGGGCACTACCCTGGGGCCAGCCCAGCCTGGGCTGCTGGGCTGGGCTGGGCTGGGCTGGGGAAAGGGCAAGGAGGTGGGCAGAGGTGGCAGGGAGGTGGAGAGAGGTGGGCAGGGGCTGGGCTGGGCTGGGCAGTGCCCATCAGAGGGCAACAGCAGCCAGGGAGCAGTGGGAGAGTGCAGGGGAGGGCTCCCAGCAGGGCTTGGTGCTGCAGAACCAGGGCTGGGGAAGGGAGCCCAGAGCTGCAGGGGCAGCGGAGAGGAGGCCGCTCTGGGCCCTTGCTGGCCTGGGCAGAGCAGGAAGGGTGCCCAGGGCATTTCGTCCCCACACCTCTGCCTGCTAGGACCTGCAACGTGCTTATGGAGCATCCAGGGCCAGGCTCTGCACCATGCTGTGCTGCAGCCAGTGCACATGCTCTGTGCACTGGCTGCAGCACAGGGGACCCCCAGACAGCCCCTACATGGGGCTCTGGAACCGGCCTCACCATGACTCCTCCAGCGCTCTCTTTGCTGCTCTCTGATGCAAGCCAGGACCTCCCAGTGTGCGCTGGCAAGCACATCTGCTGCGGGCCAGTGCAGCTGCTGCAGGGGCAGGGAGCTCAGCAGCATCCTTGCAGGCCCAATCCCTAGGCCTGCCTCTCCTCTTGCCCTCAGCCCCAGCCTTGTCTCTGATGACAGGGGAGTTATTGGCAGGTGCTTCCTGGCCTCCCCTTGCCTCCTCCCAGCTGCTACCCACTGACGCTCCTGGCACAAACCTGTCTTCACAAGCAGCACCACAACTTGGGTTGCTTCTTTTGGGCTCCCCCACCCACTGCCTTGACTCCTGGTCTCTGCTGGGCCACCTCGTGGACACCCAAATGTGTCCCTTGGCTGTCAGCTCCATCTCCCCTGCTCCACAGGATGGTAAAGATGGTGTGGGACGTATTACCGTTACATGTGGAAGCGCTTTTGCAATCTGCATTGGTGATGGTACAGAAAGACATTCCTTCACCAATGATCTACATCCTTCTCCAGGTGAATTTTCAGGATCCATATTCATCACAGGAGAAGAAATACTGATGTTCACCTATACCTGCACTGTCATTGCTTTGTCCATCATGGTGTACTCCCTCATCTTCCAGGTACTTCCACCCATCTTGTGGATGTTAAATGTCCATCCATGTGGAATGTCCCCTTTCCAGCTGCCTCTCTGGACCTATGCACTTCCCATGGTTCTCCCGGTTTGCCCACCCCTTACTCTTTGATCATTCAGACCGCTCTCACCAACCCAGTTGCTACTTCAAGCTTCATTGAGTTCAAGCTTGCCCATCTATTAGCAGTCTGCCTAACTGTTGCTGCAGCAAGCTCCTCAACATTTGTCACTGAATTAAGATCAGAGGGAATAATACTAATCTTAATACCTATAATTTCCTATCAATCAGCATGAAATACTTAATTTACTGTCATCCTTTTGGGAAGGTAAACCTCACTGGAGACATACAAGAGGAGGAGCTTGCTTTGCTGTTTGGAAAATTGCTGCATGTTTTTCCAGTTGTTTACTTTAAGGAAAAACCCTTCTGTGGCTGTGTGCAGCCAGGTCTCTGAGGAAAGCAGGTGGGAGCTGGTGCAAAGGGGCTGTCACATCCAGCTGCAGACTTCAGTACAAAAGGCTGGTGTAAGGAAAAGTGATGCAAGCGCCACGTGACCAATGAGAGAAATGTCAGGGTTGGGGTGGTGAGGAGCAAGGTTGTCCATGCACTGTCACACCTCAAGAGCCTGCTTTTCCTCTCTAGGGACGTCTCCATAGGAGAAGGCCTGGATTAATATCAATTGAAGAAAGATGCTCAAAACTGAAATGACACAAAATTCACCCTTTAAAATTAAAAAAAAAAAAAAAAAGATTTTTATTAGGTGCTTTTTGAAATCTCCCTCCTTAACTACACTGTGAAAGTTCTCCAATTAGCTGTCCAAGTCTTGAAGACTTGAATAAAACTATGGC
>NW_023309823.1:0-2283 GCF_011077185.1 Oxyura jamaicensis
GCATATGAAGGAGTTCGATCTGCTTCGGAAGTGGTCGGTACTGAAGCACAGCTCCTCCTGGCACCCCGACTGCCAGTACTGGGCTGGATGTTCAAAGGAAGGGTCCCCTCTACACATCATGCAACTGATGCTACATGGAGCAAGTGGGTTGCACTGATTACTCAGCGGGCTCGAATAGGAAACCCCAGTCGTCCGGGAATCTTGGAAGTGATTATGGACTGGCCAGAAGGCAAATACTTTGGGATATCACCCGAGGAGGAGGTGGTCCGTGCTGAGGAAGCTCCACTGTACAACAAGCTACCAGAAAATGAGAAGAGATATGCCCTGTTCACTGACGGGTCCTGTCGCATTGTGGGAAAGCATCAGACATGGAAAGCTGCTGTATGGAGTCCTACACGACGAGTTGCAGAAGCTGCTGAGGGAGAAGGTGAATCGAGTCAATTTGCAGAAGTGAAAGCCATCCAGCTGGCTTTAGATATTGCTGAACGAGAAAAGTGGCCAGTTCTCTACCTATACACTGATTCATGGATGGTAGCAAATGCCCTTTGGGGGTGGTTACAGCAATGGAAACAGAACAACTGGCAGCGCAGGGGCAAACCCATTTGGGCTGCTGCATTATGGCAAGATATTGCTGCCCGGGTAGAGAACCTGGTTGTAAAGGTATGCCATGTAGATGCCCATGTGCCCAAGAATCGGGCTACTGAAGAACATCAAAACAACCAGCAGGTGGATCAGGCTGCCAAGACTGAACTGGCTCAGGTGGACCCGGACTGGCAATATAAGGGTGAACTATTTGTAGCCCGATGGGCCCATGAAACCTCGGGCCATCAAGGCAGAGATGCAACATACAGATGGGCTCGTGATCGAGGGGTGGACCTGACCATGGACACTATAGCACAGGTTATTCATGATTGTGAAACATGTGCTGCAATCAAGCAAGCCAAACGGTCAAAGCCTCTTTGGTACGGAGGACGATGGCTGAAATATAAATATGGAGAGGCCTGGCAAATTGATTACATCACACTCCCTCAAACCCGCAATGGCAAGCGCCACGTACTTACAATGGTGGAAGCAACCACTGGGTGGCTGGAAACATATCCTGTGCCCCATGCCACTGCCCGAAACACTATCCTGGGCCTTGAAAAGCAAGTGCTATGGCGACATGGCACCCCAGAAAGAATTGAGTCAGACAATGGGACTCATTTCTGAAACAACCTTATAGATACTTGGGCCAAAGAACATGGTATTGAGTGGGTGTATCACATCCCCTATCACGCACCAGCCTCCGGTAAAGTTGAGCGATACAATGGACTGTTAAAGACTACACTGAAAGCAATGGGTGCTGGGACATTCAGAAATTGGGACACACATTTGGCAAAGGCCACCTGGTTAGTCAATACTAGGGGATCTGCCAATCGAGCTGGACCTGCCCAATCAAACCTGCTACGTACAGTAGAAGGGGATAAAGTTCCTGTAGTGCATGTAAGAAATATGCTAGGTAAAACAGTCTGGGCTACTCCTGCCTCAGGATAAGGCAAACCCATTCGTGGGATTGCTTTTGCTCAAGGACCTGGATGCACTTGGTGGGTAATGCAAAAGAATGGGGAGGTCCGGTGTGTACCTCAAGGGGATTTAATACTGGGTGAGAATAGCCCATGAGTTGAGATGTATTATGTTAATTATTATATAATACTGTGTGTCATCACTACCATAGATGAAAATAGTGATTAACTAGAATGTATTGGAAAGAGTGTAACCTGAGCATGACATAAATGGTATGGAATAAGGGGTGGATATATGTCCTGGTTTCAGTTAGGACAGTTATTTTTCCCTCCTAGTAGCTGGTAGGGTGCTATGTTTTGGATTAGGATGAGAAGAGTGCTGATAACATGCTGATGTTTTAATTGCTGCAGAGCAATGCTTACACTATGCCAAGGACTTTTCAGCTCCTCACTCTGTCCTGCCAGCGGGCAGGCTGGGGGTGCAGCAAAAGCTGGGAGGGGACAAACCCAGGACAGCTGACCCAAACTGGCCAAAGGGGTATTCCATACCATCTGACGTCATGCTAAACAATATATAGGGGTGGCTAGCCGGGGTGGGGGGCCGGCTGCTCGGGGTTGGGCTGGGCATCGGTCAGCGGGTGGTGAGCAATTGCATTGGGCATCACTTGTTTGTACATATTATTATTATTATCATTATTATTTTCTATCTTAATAAACTGTCTTTATCTCAACTCACAGGCTTCACTTTCCCGTTTCTCTCCCCCATCCCAGAGAGGGAGGG
>NW_023309824.1:0-7745 GCF_011077185.1 Oxyura jamaicensis
AGAGGCAAGCAAACAGCGCTGGGTGCACCGGGAGTCTCTGCTCTACCGGGACACACACCTGTTACATCAGGTGGCTGATTTTTATGCTCCTAGACTAATACATATTCATCACTATTCCTAGAAAAGGCGGGGTTATTATAATTAGTTCCTGGAATCCAAACCCTCTCTGGACGCATGCGTAGCAGTCTCTGGTGGTCTTTCTGGGGGTCTCTTGTGCTGAAGGCTCGTAGTCTTCCTCCCAGGCTTTGTCCTTCGGTCGTCCTTCAACTCCCCCTTTCTCCTTATTTGCTGGATCTCTTTGCTGGTTATCAGAGGCTTGCACAGCGTCCCATGCAAAAGTCTGCAGTTTCCTAAAAAAAAACTCCTTGGTCCTCTTATCTCCCAGACTCGAGTCTCAATGTTCGCCCTTCAAACCCTCTATTTACACAAATTGCTGGATCGTTCCTTTGCATGATACAAGAACTATGGACACTAATCACTCTGTTTTTCTTAAATAGGAGCTTATATTTCATCATGCGGCCCTAGCATTGTTCCATACTGACACGAATCAAATAAACACATTTCACAATCCCCCATTTCTTTTTTTTTCATGGTATTGGTTCGTGTTTTATTATTATTATTATTATTATTCAATCGAGTCAATACTTGCCAAATTGGTACCAATTTTGGATCCTCTTTTTTTTTTTTTTTTTCCGATCTTCGCTAAATATTATCATCAGGGAATGGGTTTTCCCTTACCCTGGTTCTGGGTCAATAGGTACCACAGATATTTGCATTCCTTGTATAACCGAGTGTATTAGTCTGGTAAAACAGGGTATTAAACATGGAATTATTGAATTATTAAACAACCCTCCACATATTCCCAATAAAACTATCCTGATTCTAGTAAGCCAACCACTACCCATAAAGTCCCTCCATAATTCTCTTAAATTGATTTCATTCCAAGTCTGAACTGGGACATGAGCAATTTTCTTCATTTCTTTTTACAAGTTCATTCACAGCTTTTCCTTCATCATCAATATCTAAACAGCAGTTACTTAAGGTTAAATTTTCCACAGACTCCTCCTTCTTGTGCTAGCAAATAATCTAAAGCTAAGCAATTTTGATACAAAGCAGTTCCCATCTTGGTATTTTGTTTTCCAATTAATCTGAGTGCATCTCTGGTTTTATTCACAACTATTTCTACTACAGCTTGCAACCTAATTATTCTATTAAGCATATCTCTTGGGGTCCTATAGCCCCAGGATCCGTACTCCAACAAGCACAACCCCAATTTGAGGGTCCGCAGTAATGATAACTCCTGTCCCACGGATAATCTCTTATCCAATCAGTGTAACACGTAGAAGTCACTGTTTTACCCTTTCTAGGACAAATGTACTTGGGCTGGTTACCATATCTCTTCCAACTCAGGCTTCCACAATCAGTATATGGGTCTTCATCTATAATATCACAGGCATCAAAGGTTATTGACACTGAGGTATTCAGGGTGGTTACAATTTCACTTGTTCCAATTAATTTCTCTGCATAGAGCATACTGAGTTAGGTTCAAAATGCAGCTTCCTCTTTTCTGGCCTTTACAGTCATAGACAGTATGATACACCAATGTCTGGGAGCTCAACCATCCTTTTCTAGTTGACTGCAGTTGTTGGCCATAGCTTGGGCCAAGAAACTCACCCCAAGTAGGACTAGAAGAGGTCCGGTAAGGGCCATAGTGCTCGGCGGTCACAGCCCGAAGGGGTTGCAGCCCTTGGCAGACCTTCCTAGCCGCAGCACCAGTTCCCTATCCGGTCTTGCCCTCTTCCCTAATCTTAGAGGGGTGTACATTGCAGATGTACCTTCTCAGTACCTTCAGGGGATAATGCTTAACCAATCCCTGTTATTGATAAATCTCTTCTCTTAGTAGGTATCTATTCAAGAGGTTCTTTGTTTACTAATTTTACAGAAGTAATTACAATAAATTTGGAGTAATTACAATAAAGGAGTAATTACAATAAAATTCCCACAGCAACTTAGCTTATACTCTGATGAAAGCTTCTTCAAGTCCATCTGTTAGTTTAGTTTCTCTTGGTTCTGATGTTACTTTCCACTCTTCCACTGGACCTTTTACTCACAACACGTGTCCATCCTTTTTCAGTAGTTCTCACAGCTGTTTCCTTGTTAACAGATAACAGCTAATAGATAGCAGTTAATAAATATTGGTTGTTTTCTTTTTAATAAAACAAGAAAAGGTCCTTCCCAGAGGGGAGATAAGTTTTCTTCTTGCCATGTTTTTATTAGAACCCTATCTCCTGGTTTTAACTGGTGAATCGCAAATCCTAAAGGTGGTGTCTGAGCCATCATCCCAGTTTCTCTTAGCTCTTTTAATCTTCTACCAATGGTAATTATATATTTCTGGATACTACGATCCTCAACTACATCGTTCCCTAAGGGCATCCCTTGAGAATAAGGCCATATAACATTTCACATGGTGATAATCCAGTCTCAGTGTGTAGTTTAGTTCTAATATTTAAAAGTAAGCATTTCGTCCAGGGCATTTGTGTCTCGATCATTAACTTAGCCAATTGTTGTTTTATTGTTTGATTCATTCTTTCTACTTTCCCCGAGCTTTGTGGGTGCCACGGAGTGTGGTATTCCCACTGAAAACCTAATGATTGACATAATAATTTTATTATTTTAGAAGTAAAGTGTGTGCCCTGATCAGAATCAATGGACTGGATTATCCCATATCTAGCTATTAAGTGTTCTAATAACATTTTTACCACCCTTCCGGAGAACAAGCAACCCAAAATTGCAAGGCATTTTCTGAATCACCCCTCTTTGTTCCCTTCTCCAAACTCTTTACATACCTGATGATATCACCAACCATGGGGCTTGTCGACCCCCATGGCCACACTCCCACATCTCCCCCTTCTTTAACATAAAAAAGCATGATTAACACAAATGAAGAAAGCACGATTAACACAAACTAAAACACAGAGAAAAACTACCAGGCATACTAATTCTATCTTTAACAAACTTTGTAACCACATCCCTGGGAAAGGCAGGTACTGAGTGCTGCCCGGGGGGGGGGGGGTTTGGCTGCCCCTCCAGCTCCTGGAGTCCTTGTTTGTAGGTCCTGCATATGCCAGCCGGACACTCCCAGACGTTGTTTTTTGTTTGAGCTGGAGTCCAAACCGCAGAGGAGGGTGCTGTGATCATGTTAAGGCAGATGATGAGACGGCCGGACAGACTCATGGTGCTGACATCCATCTAGGACCGGCTTCTGTTAAAACACAAGCACAACCTCGGCCCCCAAGTTATTAGAGTGTAGGGCCCTTCCCAGTAATTGGTGCTGTAATTTTTTATTTTTATTTATTTATTTATTTTTCCATGACTTGTGCTCTTCCTTTAACTGAGTTTCTCCCAGATCTGTCTCCTAGATCTGTCTGTCGCTTTTTCTCCTGCACGGACAGATGCAAGGACCTTCCGTCCATCGATTAAAAAAATTAAAAAACATAGCATCCTTTATCTATCTTTTCCTAGGTTTCACACCCCTACTCTTCCTTCTTTGTTTTAGAAGCTGTCCTGGTTTAGTTAGGATAGAATTAATTTTCCTCCCAGTAGCTGGTAGAGTGCTATGTTTTGAATTTAGAATGAGACTAATGTTGATAACACGCTGATGTTTTAATTGCTGCAGAGCAGTGCTTACACTAAGCCAAGGACTTTTCAGCTCCTCACTCTGTCCTGCCAGCAGGCAGGCTGGGGGTGCAGCAGGAGCTGGGAGGGGACAGACCCAGGACAGCTGACCCAAACTGGCCAAAGGGGTATTCCATACCATCTGATGTCATGCTAAACAATGCATAGGGGTGGCTAGCCAGGGTGGGGGGCCAGCCACCTGGGGACAGGCTGGGCATCGGTCAGCGGATAGCAAGCAAGTGCACCATGCACCACCCGCTCCGTACACATAATTATTATTATTTTCTGTCCCAATAAACTGTCTCTATCTCAACCCGCAGGCTTCAGTTTTTCTCGTTTCTCTCCCCTATCCCATAGAGGGGGGAGGATGAGCAAACGGCTGTGTGGTGTTTAGCTGCCGGCCAGGTTAAACCACAACAGAAGCATACATAAATTGATACAAAGGAACACTTGAATAATACAACTGGACACAAAAATATACATTTTTAGAGAAATTCACATCAGTAATTGTATAAAGCTTTCTTCTGTACTAAGAGGTCCTGAAAGTTTAGGACTAAAACATTAACTTTGTAATGTAATGTAAAAGGGCTATCATGACAGTCCTCAAAGGCCACTCTATAGCACACTGACATATTCAAGGCTCTCAGCTTTTATTTCAGTCTGTGTATTCAAGTTTTGAGGTCCTTCTGTGATTATGCAAACATCAGAAATAGAGTGGTATAACAAATGGTATTTATGAAAGCAGAGTTTTAGAGCCAATATTAAATTTTGCAGGCTCAAAACACCCACTTAATATTTAAACAAGTATTTGATACTTCTGTTTGTTCAAAAATAGAGTAAATGCACTTACAGAAAAATAACTTTCACTTTTCAACAAGCGTGCTCGTGATTTTTATATTAGTACAAACTTAGAAAAAAACAAACAAACAAATCCACCATATGACTTTTTAAAATAAATGATACCAATTCACCTTTCCCCTACTTGAGTACATTGCATTAAGGCTTTGAATCATCTGACCCACGATTTTACAGCATTAAAATGAGTGGGTCCACAAGGATGCTGGTATGTCTCACTGAGACTTAGCATGAATAGAATTAAAGCTCACCACCTTAAGGAAACAGAAAATCACATGCTCATGCCTTACCTATATTCCTTTTTGTCTCCAAACCAGAACAGCAAGTTTAATAGTAACAGTATTTCATGGCAGTAGATGAGTACTTTTTAATCAATTATATTTTATTAATTAATATTATTAATTTAGTGGCAACATCTTTGGAGAAACTTCCAGTTTTTGTTGTACAACACTGCTTTCTGGTGGTGATTCAGGCATGGGGAGTTCATTCAGTTCAACGCGCTGTAAATATAGCCCCACTTTTCCCCTTTCATAGTTCCAGGGCTCTACACAGAGCATACAGCTCACAAGCCTGAGCTGACCGTGATGGACTCAAAGGTCCTGACTCCACAGGTTCTAGGTCCTTATTAATTATTGGATATCCTGATTTGACCATTTTATCACATAGTACTGAACCATTTTTTAATTTGCTCCCTTTTCTCTGGTTCCGGGTCTTCAATTTTGTCTGACCCATCTAGGAATTTTACTGTGGCAATTCCTACAGCCCTTGGCTACCCGGTAAGAGTGTCTTGCAGGGGGTTTAGGACCTATCACCCACCCACGAATCCTATAGGAATCACTTCAGTCCTTCACCGGCCAAGTCCCTCGCGGGAGATTGGAACCGCGGTTAGAAGACCTCCACACTCGCTTCGGAACTAGGTTCCGTCTCAGTCACACTCTTACACACACAGGCAACCGAATCCCACCCAACCGAACGGTACACACTTCACATACTCATGACTCCGTCGTCTTCATTCGGATCTTCGCGCGCGGAATTACGGGCAAAATACAATGCTGCAGATGGCAAGGGAGCTCATAAAAAAATCAAATTCTTTGCTTGCCTTTATTCAGGTTCAGGATGGTGTTAGTCCCGACCTGACTCGAACAGGAGCCACCAAATGGTGGGGCGCCCCTCCTAGATCCAGTCAGAATTCAGGAACCAAGACCATCCCGGACGAGCCCCCCAATTGTGATAAATGATTAAGTCCCAAATAGGATTTTTGTGATTTATTAAGCGAATAGAGGCAAGCAAACAGCGCTGGGTGCACCGGGAGTCTCTGCTCTACCAGGACGCACACCTGTTACATCAGGTGTCTGATTTTTATGCTCCTAGACTAAGACATATTCATCACTATTCCTAGAAAAGGCGGGGTTATTATAATTAGTTCCTGGAATCCAAACCCTCTCTGGACGCATGCGTAGCAGTCCCTGGTGGTCTTCCTGGGGGTCTCTTGTGCTGAAGGCTCGTAGTCTTCCTCCCAGGCTTTGTCCTTCGGTCGTCCTTCAACTCCCCCTTTCTCCTTATTTGCTGGATCTCTTTGCTGGTTATCAGAGGCTTGCACAGCGTCCCATGCAAAAGTCTGCAGTTTCCTAAAAAAAAACTCCTTGGTCCTCTTATCTCCCAGACTCGAGTCTCAATGTTCGCCCTTCAAACCCTCTATTTACACAAATTGCTGGATCGTTCCTTTGCATGATACAAGAACTATGGACACTAATCACTCTGTTTTTCTTAAATAGGAGCTTATAGTTCATCATGCGGCCCTAGCATTGTTCCATACTGACACGAATCAAATAAACACATTTCACAAAATGAAAAACTCCGAACATCTCTTGCATAGTTTTGTTCAAGACTTCAAGGCTTGTACAGCTAATTGGAGAGCTTTCATGGTGTAGTTAAGGAAGAAGGTTTCAAAAGGCACCTCATAAAAATCTTTTCTCATCTTAAAGGATGCGCTTATTTGACTTTGGTTTGGAGCATTATTCCCATCAAAGCAAACCAAGACATTTGGCAGCACAGTGCCTTTGCCTGTCTCTAATCATGGCCTCAATTAGCTGCACTACCAAGTCCCTGGGGTGGCTTGGTTAGTAACAGCCCTCAGTGGGGCCCATTAATACTCCAAGGCACTTCAACTTTTCCTTCTGACTTGACTTTCTGAAGCAATTGCATCATTCTCCTCTCAGTAGCTCAGCATCATCGCCTCAGCACCAAAAGACACCATGGAACTCGTTCAAATGAAGAAACTCCGAACATCTCTTGCATGGTTTTGTTCAAGACTTCAAGGCTTGTACAGCTAATTGGAGAGCTTTCATCGTGTAGTTAAGGAGGAAGATTTCCAAAAATCCCCTAATAGAAATCTTTTCTCATCTTAAAGGATGCACTTATTTGAATTTTGGTTAGAATCCTTATTCCCTTATTGATTTGATCTCCCTTGGAGAGCTTTCTAGGGAGGAAAAGCAGACTCTTGAGGTCTGACGCTGCAGAGGCAACCTTGCTCCTCACCACCCCAGCCCTGACATTGCTCTCCTTGGCCACCTGGTGCTTGCTTCTCATTTCCTTACACCAGCCTTCACTCAAGTCTGCACAGCTGGATGTTACAGCCCCTTTGCATCAGCTCCTCCCTGCTTTCCTTGGAGCCCTGGCTGCACACAGGTGCAGAAGGGATTTTCCTATTGCCAACCAAGGAACATGCAGCAATTATTTATTTATTTATTTATTTAGTAAAGAAATAAAGCTCCTCACCTTGTATGCCTCCTGTGAGGTTTACCTTCCCACAAGAATGACTGTATAAGAAGGATTTTATACTGATAGACAGGAAATTACAAAGAATAGCGTAAGCCTTGATCCATAACCTATGAATTCAATGGTCATGATGAGGTTCTTGAGAAGGACCAAAATAGACAGAGTGCTGAGAGATGGGCAAGCTGGGCTGCTTCTACCTGAAACTGGAAGCAGCCTCTGGGGCGGGGAGAGCGGTCTGAAGGATCAAGGAGGAAGGGGAGGGCAAACCAGGAGAACCATGGGAAGCGCATAGGTCCAGACAGGCAGCTGGAAAGGGGACATTCCACATGGACTCTTTAATCAAGCCCTGTGGATGTGCCTGGAAGATGGGGGAGCACACCATGCGAGCACACAAAGCGATGACAAAGCAAGGACAGGTGAACACCAGGATTTCTTCT
>NW_023309825.1:0-3046 GCF_011077185.1 Oxyura jamaicensis
CTGGTATAGGTTTCGGGTAACTACTGTTGATTTTTCAACATCCCCATCTTCATCCTCCTGCACCTCTGATGGCCCAGCCTCATCTTCTCCATACCTACACCTAGCAGAAGACTCTCTGCGTTCTAAACGACCTGAGTCTCTATACCATTTTTTCACCTTGTCTACAGGGGCAACTTGTACTGCTACAGCTCGTTTCTCTGACCCAGCCACAGGAGCTGGAGCGGCTGCAGGAGCTGGAGCTGGAGCGGCTGCAGGGGCTGGAGCGGCTGCAGGGGCTGGAGCGGCTGCAGGGGCTGGAGCTGGAGTGGCTGTAGGAGCTGGAGCTGGAACAGCTACAGGGGCAGGAGCTGGAGCGGCTGCAGGAGCAGGAGCTGGGGCGGCTGCAGGAGCAGGAGCTGGAGCAGGAGCTGGGGCGGCTGCAGGAGCAGGAGCTGGAGCGGCTGCAGGGTCTGTCACTCGGTTCATAGTAGCATCAATTGCAGCTCGATAGGCATAGGCCAGGCCCCAACATGCTACAGTGAGTTGTGTCACTTTGGAACTGCCAGAGTCATGACACTCTTTTTGCAAGCATTCTACCAGTTTTTTAGGATTTTGCAGTTGTTCAGGGGTGAATCTACAAAACATCGGAGGTGCCCACTGCTCTAGCCACCTGCCCATATCCTCCCACACTCCCTGCCACTCACAATTATCCCGCCTCAGGACAGATCTCTGCATGAGATTCCTAAGTAGTTGTTTAACCTTGAACAAAACCTGAAGCACATTCAAGAGACATAACAACAAGAACATGCTGTTCTGAGTATCCCAAGGATATTCAACATCTTGGAGAGCTATCGTAACTAGCTCGGGGGATAAGAGGGTGCGAAGGAGAAAGGGAGAGTGAACAAGTAAGGAAAAATATCTTTCCCTGTTCCCTTCACAGACTGGCTCCCTGATGAAAAAAGGCAGTAGGTGTAATTGTTAATAGTTTCCGAGATATAGTTTCCAAAGTACAGAGTCGACGACAGTGCTGAGTACAAATACCAAGTTAGAGTCATGGCCAGATATTTCATCATATCGTAAGCTATTGTTACACAGCACAGTACCATAACGATCTTAAACCAGGGCCCGGAAAGGATAAACAGCACGACAGGGATCACATACAGCAAGTAACGTGCTATAAAACTCAGCTTGGAATACAGGCACAGCAGACTTGATATTAAAGCAATCAACATTCTGATTAGATCGGTTGTTATCTCAACCCTTCGTGCCCCACGTTGGGCGCCAAAAGAGCTGTTGTGGTTTAACCCGGCTGGCAGCTAAACACCACACAGCCGTTCGCTCACCCTCCCCCCTCCCTCTCTGGGATGGGGGAGAGAAAACTCAGAAGTCTATATACTTGAGATCCTACCATGTCTTTTAAATCCCTCTGGATTCCTTCAGGAAAAAAATATAGCAATGTGAGAACTAACGTTAATGAAACAGTAAGAAAGCACTAAAAGATTCCAAACTTTGAATATAAAGATTGACTAGACCGTTATCAACAGGAAAAGAAAGACTTTTTCAAAAATGCATAGTAAGAAAATTCTGTAAAAATCCTTGGAGAACAGTCTCTCACTATTAATGCACCCTTAGTAAAAAATATATCTCTAAAAATAGTGCTGAACACAAAAACAAATGTTGTGTATTATTTGAGATAGTTATGAAGTTTTAGAGGTAGATGACGAAATCAGTTATTTGGGAGAATTGCCACTACAGCTACTGGTGTAAACAGTATTACATTTTACCTATATAGTGTTCATATCTGTGCAAGAGTGCAGAGAGCAGGAAGAACATTTCTCACCTAACAGCAACTATATTAATTCAATGTCTTTGGTCTGCATCAATTCTCCTAGAAATGGGGGCAAGGGGAAGAAAATTAGGAAGGCAAGACAAATCAACCCCATTTGTGTATGCAGGCAAGTAAGAGGCAAAATGCACCAGCCAAATTATACACTAAGGGTGGCTGGGCTCACTGCACAATCCTCAGGACATGGCTAGATCAGATGGGTAATACCCAAACACTCTATAGGCTGAAAATGAAACATCAGAAATCCGGTACAGTAGTTTCCATGATGTGAATTGAGTCATCTTGCCTTACGTATTCACAACGGTGCTGTGTTGTTGCAAAAGCACTTTCATTCCTGTTCACCATGTCCATCAGATTTGGGGGTTCCATTAAGAAGAAAAGCAGTAACTAATAGCAGCGCAAGGCTTTGTCACTAGTGAACAGAGTATGTTTACTGGCTAACACTTGTGAAGTGTTAGTTGTTCCAAACAGTAACCATTTCAAAAACAGCGTCACCACCAGAACCTGATGGTATTCAAAGCATCTGTTAATACACAAATGGAATCAGAATTTTTCTATCCTTTGGGTAGTCTTCAAATTTCTCAAGGTACCACTGGTGGTGTTGCTTTGCCCGAGAGCCCAAGATAAAAAGTGTACACAATGCAAATGCAAGGCTTTCAATGGTGCAGCAGGCAAGGGCAGACCCAAAGCATTCCAGGATCTCTCCAAAAAAGTTGGCTCCACTGACATACTCAAACATTCCTTCTCTTGGTATCTTGTAACCAGTTTCCCCTGGTTTTCTATTTTTTTTTCTTTTTGTCTCTTTTTCCCTTTTTTTCTTTTTTTTTTTTCCTTTTTTTCCTATTTTTTTCTTTTTTCTTTTTTATTTTTTTCTCTTTTTCATTTTTTTCTTTCTTTTTTCTTTTTTTCTTTCTATTTTTTCATTTTTTTCTCTTTTTTCTTTTCCTTTTTCTTTTTTATATATCTTTTTGTGTTTCTTTCCCTTTTCTTCATTTTTTCCTTTTTTTCTTTCCTTTTTTCTTTCTCTTTTTTTTCCTTTTTTATTTTTTTCTATTTTTTATTTTTTCATTTTTTTTTTTTTTTTTTCTCTTTTTTGTTTCCTTTTTTCTTTCTCTTTTTTTTTTCTTTTCCTTTCTTTCTTTTTTCCTTTCTCTTTTTCTATTTTTTTCTTTTTCCTTTTTTTCTTTTTTGTTTTCCTTTTTTTTTCTTTTTTTTAAATTT
>NW_023309826.1:0-3118 GCF_011077185.1 Oxyura jamaicensis
CCCCTGGGGCAGCCGATTCCAAGTATATTGGACTCCCCTCCAAGTAAGGAACTGGCCTTGTTCTCCCCATCATCACTGCTTGCACTTTTCTCCTCTAACAAGTCCCTGGGGAGGCACTGAGAGTAATGCCCCTCAGTGGGACAATTAATACTGAGAGAGGCTTTGGAGTCTGCATCAGGCTTGGACTACTTGAGAAGCTGCTTCAGCCACCCAGGAGCAGCTCCTCTGCAAGGTGCAGCAGGGGTAGGGGCACTGTCTGCAGCTGACATGGGGAGAGGAGAGAAGGGGGAGAAAGTTTCAAGGCACCCTGGGTGTAGGGGGGGGAAGGCAGAGAAGAGTTTGTGGGGGGAGAAATCTTCAGAGCCACCACCCCATGGTAAGTCTCTGGGTGCATGGTAATCCCGCTGCACACCCTGCCAGGCTTTCCTGGAGCTGGCAAATCCCTCGGCCTATGGGAGCTGTCAGAAGGACGCTCAGTGTTGGAGTTGAAGGGCATGCAGGGCTTGTGTGCTACAGGGTCAGCGTGCAGGGCCTGAGGGCTCCCTTCTCTTGAGGCCAGCCGCAGGCTGTGCAGGCAGGGGTACAGACAGGAGTGCCCAGAGCTGTGGTGCAGGGCAGGGTCCCTGCTGTGCCCCAGGGGCTGTGTGCCAGGCAGGGCCTCTGCCGCCTCCCAGGCTCAGCACTCAGCCTGCCCGGGGAGCTGCCCAGGGGCTGCGGTGAGAAGCTGTGGAAGGAGCCCCCCAGCAGGGCAGGGCAGGGCAGGGCAGGGCAGGGCAGTGTCCTGCTGCTGCCCAGAGCCTGCTGCCTGGGGCAGGCTGCTCACAGCCCCACACCTCCCCAGGGCATTGCACAGCAGAACTGCACGGCAGGAGCTACTTGAAGGCAATACTCTTTTTCAAATCTTCTTCAATTTTCCTGCTCATGTGTTGAGGCAGTCTGATGGTAATGGACTAGTAGTGGCTGTATTAAAGCCTAAGGCTCCTTGAGCATTTCTGTAGATCTGAGGCATCTTGTACACCTCAGCATACAGAGTACAAACATCACCTTTATTCTTTCTTGAGGAATTATTTGACCTTCTCCTCATGTCCTGCAACAAGGAGATATCTCTGGTCAGTGGACTTCTCAGATCACTCCAGGTTCCCCTCTACCTGTTGTTGTAAGCCAGAACTGACCACTGCAGAGTCCACAGCACAGCCCCCTACGTGTTGTGGCACCCTCAGAGCACCAACCAGAGGTAAGCCAAGCAGCTGCAGAAAGCACTTCCTGAAATGAGTGAAGCAGAGATTATTGTGTGTGAAGATGTTCTTTGAGACATGCGATAGGTTTTGGTCAGAGAAGGTATTAAATTTTGCACTGTCTTTTCTTCATTTAGTCAGGATCCCTTGCCCAGAGGCAGGAAATGTGTAACAGCAGCTCCATCACCGAGTTCCTCCTCCTGGCATTAGCAGACACACGGGAGCTGCAACTCCTGGTCTTTGGGCTCTTTCTGGGCATCTACCTGGCTGCTCTCCTGGGCAACGGCCTCATCCTCACCGCCATGGCCTGTGACCACCACCTTCACACCCCCATGTACTTCTTCCTCCTCAACCTCGCCCTCATCGACCTAGGCTCCATCTCCACCACTCTCCCCAAAGCCATGACCAATGCCCTCTGGGACACCAGGGCCATTTCCTATGCAGGATGTGCTGCTCAGATCTTTCTTTTAGTCTTTTTGTTTTCAGCAGAGCTTTCTCTTCTCACTGTCATGGCCTATGACCGCTACGTTGCCATCTGCAAGCCCCTGCACTACGGGAGCCTCCTGGGCAGCAGAGCTTGTGCCCAGATGGCAGCAGCTGCCTGGGGCAGTGGCCTTCTTCATGCTGTGCTGCATACTGCCAATACCTTTTCACTACCTCTGTGCCATGGTAATGCTGTGGACCAGTTCTTCTGTGAAATCCCCCAGATCTTCAAGCTCTCCTACTCAGACTCCTACCTAAGGGCAGTTCAAGTTCTTGTGGTTAGTGCTTTTCTTCTGTGTGGGTGTTTTGTTTTCATTACTCTGTCCTATGTGCAGATTTTCAGGGCTGTGCTGAGGATCCCCTCACGGCAGGGACGGCACAAAGCCTTTTCCACATGCATTCCTCACTTGGCCGTGGTCTCTCTAAATGTCAGCACAGTCATGTTTTCCCACCTAAAGCCCCCCTCTATCTCATTCTCTTCCCTGGACCTGGTGGTGGCAGTTCTGTACTCGATGGTGCCTCCAGCAGTGAACCCCCTCATCTACAGCATGAGGAACCAGGATCTCAAGGATGCTGTGCAGAAATTGATGACCGGCTGTATTTCATAAGCCATAAACTGACAGCCTATTTCTGCAAATCACTCTTAAAGTTACGCCTGATAAGCAAAGCCTGTCTTATGTTCTTGTTCTGATTATTTTTCCCCCAGTTTTATTCTTACAAAAGTTATCCAGAAAGAAATATAGTTCTTCATTTTGCTTCTGTATTTTATCCAATTGAAGTGACTTTTTCTTATAGCTTTCTTGCATGGGCTTTTTCTTATAGGTTTTCTGCATGGGCAGTGCCCATGTGCAGAAGTGGAGAGAAAGAGTCGGGCCCAGCAGCACAGCCAGGGAGCACCAGCTCTGGTCCATGCAGAGCTGCTTTTCTGCCACTGCCATCCTCTCATTCTGAGCCCTGATGGTGGGGTAAGGCCTGGCTGCTCCTGTAGCTTGATGCCAGTGGCTTGGTGCCAGTGCTGCTGTGTGGCTGTGCTGGGATTGCAGGTGGGACAGGCAGTGGGCATTTGGGTGACAAAGCTGGCCTCCAAAACAGCATTTCCCCCCTAAAAGGGCTGTGCCTAAAACTTCACTCCTGCTTGCAAAGCTGCTGTCAGATCAGAATGTGCCAAGGAAGAGTCCAAAAAGTCTCCCTGCTCTGCAAGACCAGGCACCTCTGAGCACCTCATGGTCACAGAAGAGCCACTGTGGGAGGTGGTCAGTGACAGGGCCCCCACCAGCTGGCTCTGCCCCCCAGCCTGACCAGCACAGCCCTGCAGAGTGCCCCCATGCCCCGGGCACCACAGCCCCCTCACACAGCTTAAAGCCCAATCAATTAGCCCCACCAGCTCACAATTGAGAACC
>NW_023309827.1:0-1040 GCF_011077185.1 Oxyura jamaicensis
CAGCCGTCCAGGTCCTGGGCTGCAGAGTGTGCCCCAGCCTTCTGTCGGTCTCCGACAGCAGTGGAGGGTATGCCTGTGGGAGGTGTGCCCAGGTTGAAGAACTGCTCAGCCAAGTAGACGAGCTCTGGGAGGAGGTGAACAGGCTCAGGATCATCAGGGAATCAGAGATGGAAATTGACTGGTGGAGGTGCACTCTACCCTCTCTGAGGCAGGCTCACAAGCCTGCCACAGCACAGGCGTCTCCTGTTATGCAGAAGACGGAGGTTCCCTCCTCCTGCCAGGCAGCGGGAGGAGACCTAGATCAAGGGGGGGAATGGAGGCAGGTGCCTATTCGGGGTGGTAGGCGAGCCCTCTCTCTGCCCACCTCACCTTCTCATCTACCCTTAAATAATCGATATGAAGGACTAGAGCAAGACAATCTGAATGACATAGTAGATAAAAACCCGTCCCAGTTGGAGGGGGCGCCTAAGACAAGGCGACCTACACATCACATTGCCACATCATCCTTCAAAAAAGAAAGAAGGGCTATTGTTATGGGAGGCTCCCTTCTGAAAGGGACAGAGGGACCGATATGCCGACCGGACCCAACCCGCAGAGAAGTCTGTTGCCTCCCTGGGGCTCGGGTGAGAGACTTTGCCACGAAAGTCAAGCGCCTGGTACGGCCCACTGACTACGACCCGCTACTGGTCTTTCAGGCTGGTAGCGATGAAGTGGCAACGAGAAGTCCGAAGGCTATCAAAAGAGACTTTAGGGATTTGGGGCGACTACTTAGAGGATCAGGGGCGCAGGTTGTGTTTGCCTCTGTCCTTCCGATAGGGGGGATCAAAGCTGAAAGGCGTGCTGTTCACATAAACTCGTGGCTTCGAAACTGGTGTGACCGGCAGAATTTTGGGTTCTTTGATCACGGGAAGGTCTATGCTACACCAGGCCTGATGGCACCGGATGGGATGCGCCTCTCTCAGAGAGGGGTAAGGATCTTAGGTCAGGAGTTGGCAGGGCTGATAGATAGGGCTTTAAACTAGAGTCGAAGGGGGAAGGGG
>NW_023309828.1:0-8667 GCF_011077185.1 Oxyura jamaicensis
CTTAATAAATCACAAAAATCCTATTTGGGACTTAATCATTTATCACAGCATGAACACCCTGCGGGGATGCCTGCTTCAGCCCCTGCCCCTTGGCACACAGCAATGGGCTGGGGAGGCAAGGCAGAGGGATGGAACACCCTCAGTCCCCCACCTCGGGAACTCAACCCCCCCCAAAAGGCTGCCCCTTCCTTAGCAGACCCTCTCACACTCACTTGTAGAGGCAGGAGCGATTGTGAGGGGCGAGGCTCTGCTCAGTGACATAGCCAGGGTACAGCACAGCAATGTTGACCAGGCGCTACACAATGAGCTGCGGCTGGAAGACGTACTGGGTACTAGCATTCCTAATAGAGACCCTGCACCAGCCAGACAGTCAGCACGGGGGCTGGGGGGGAAGGGGGGGGGGGGGGCAGCAAGGAAAGCAGGGTGCAGCCTGCCCTGGTCCCCTCCCTCCAAAGATGCCCAGAACCCCTGCCAGGGGGTGTGGCAGTTCCCCTCCCCCCCTCGTGCCCCACACAGAACACCTGCCCCACGTGCTGCCAGCCCCAAAGGCCAATCTGACCCAAGCCACCCCACATGCCCACCCCCCCCCCCAGCCCTTCACCTTGATGGAGATCTTGCCATTGTCTTTGGGCAGATGTGCAGCCAAAAAACAGTCACCAGGCAGAGGGGGTAATGATGTTGAACACACCCGTGGTGCGGTTGGGCAGGGTCCAGGTGAGGGTCAGCGCAAAGGAGCCAGGGACAGCCGTCTTTTGCTTGCAAAAGAGATAAAAGATAATAAGAAGGTTTTTTTTTGTTTTTTTTTTTTTTAAGTATGTAAACAGTAAAAGGAAGAGTAGGGATAATGTGGGTCCCTTGCTAAATAAGGGGGGTGTCCTGGTAACGGGAGATGCCGGGAAGGCAGAGATGCTGAATGCTTTCTTTGCTTCAGTCTTTGCTTCAAGGACTCCCCCCCGGGACTCCTCGACCCTGGCAAGAGGACAAAGGGTCTGGGTAATGGAGGGCTCCCCCCTGGTTGACAAGAGAGCGTCTGAGTGAGCTCACCACACACAGATCCATGGGTCCCGACGGGATGAATCCACGTGTGCTAAGGGAGCTGGCAGAGGTGATCGCCAAACCACTCTCTATCATCTCTGAAAGGTCCTGGAGAACAGGAGAGGTGCCTGAAGACTGGAGGATAGCCAATGTCACTCTGATCTTCAAGAAGGGCAAGAAGGAGGATCTGGGAAACTACAGGCCAGTCAGTCTCACCTCTGTCCCTGGAAGGGTGTTGGAGCAGCTTGTTCTGGATGCCATCTCCAAGCAATTGGAAGAGAATAATGTTATGAGGAACAGTCAGCATGGATTCACCAAGGGGAAATTGTGCTCGACCAACCTCGTTGCCTTCTATGATGGCATCACCAGCTGGGTAGACGGGGGTAGAGCAGTGAATGTCATCTACCTTGACTTTAGCAAGGCCTTCAATACTGTCTCCCATGACATCCTGCTAGCAAAGCTGAGAAAGTGTGGGATAGAGGAGTGGACAGTAAGGTGGGTTGAGAACTGGCTGACTCGCTGAGCTCAGAGGGTGGTGATCGGCAGCAGAGTCTGGCTGGAGACCTGTGACTAGCAGTGTTCCCCAGGGGTCGGTGCTGGGTCCGGTCTTGTTCAACATCTTCATCGACGACCTTGATGAGGGAATAGTGTCTGCCCTCAGCAAGTACGCCGATGACACAAAGCTGGGAGGAGTGGCTGACATGCCAGAAGGCTGTGCTGCCATTCAGCGAGACCTGGACCGGCTGGAGAGCTGGGCAGGAAGAAACCAAATGTGGTTTAATAAGAGCAAGTGTAGAGTCCTGCACCTGGGAAGGAACAACCGGAAGTATCAGTACAGGCTGGGGGACGACCTGCTGGAGAGGAGCTCTGCGGAGAAGGACCTGGGGGTCCTGGTGGACGACAGGTTGACCATGAGCCAGCAGTGTGCCCTGGTGGCCAAGAGGGCCAATGGGATCCTGGCATGCATTAAAAGGAATGTGTCCAGCAGGTCAAGGGAGGTGATCCTCCCCCTCTACTCTGCCCTGGTCAGGCCTCACCTGGAGTACTCTTTCCAGTTCTGGGCTCCCCGGTACAAAAGAGACAGGGATCTCCTGGAAAGAGTCCAGCAGAGGGCCACAAAGATGATACGGGGCCTGGAGCATCTTCCCTATGAAGAAAGGCTGAGGGACCTGGGTCTGTTCAGCCTGGAGAAAAGAAGACTGAGAGGGGATCTGTGATGGTTTTACTCGGGTGGGCGACTGAGCTCCACCACAACTGCTCTCTCACTCCTCCTCCTCAAAGAGGAACAGGGAGAAAATACGATGAAAGGGGCTCAAGGGTTGAGATAAGGACAAGGAGATCGCGCAGTAATTATTGTGATGGGCAAAACAGACTCAGCATAGGGAGACAGTAAGATTTATTGCCTATTACTAATGAGCTAGAGAAGTGAGAAACAAAGGAAAGAAACCAAAAGCACCTTCCCCCCCCATCCACCCTCTTCCACCTCCTCCCCCCGAGCGGCGCAGGGGAACGGGGGAAGGGGGCTTATGGTCAGTCTATAGCAATTCTTCTCTGCCGCTCCTTCTCAGTCACTCTCATCCCCTGTGCTGTGGGGTCCCTCCCACGGGATGCAGTCCTTGCTGAACTGATCCTGCGTGGGCTTCCCACAGGCAGCAGCTCTTCAAGAACTGCTCCAGATATGGGTCCGTACCACGGAGTCCATCCCTCGGGAGCACACTGCTCCAACCTGGGTCCCCCACGGGCAGCAGCTCCTGCCAGGTCACCTGCTCCTGTGTGGTCTCCTCTCCACGGGCTGAAGGTCCGGCCTGGAATCTGCTCCAGCAGGGGTCTTCCACAGGCCGCAGTCTCCGTCGGTGCAGGTCCGCCTGCTCCACCGTGGTCTCCTCCACGGGCTGCAGTGTGGAGCCCTGCTCCACTGTGGTACTCCATGGGCTGCAGGGGGACAGCCTGCTTCACCATGGTCCTCACCACAGGCCGCAGGGGACTTCTGCTCCGGCTCCCCCTCCTTCTTCGCTGACCTTGCCGCCTGCAAGGCTGTTCCTCACTCCTCTCACTCTCCCAGCTGCTGTGTGGCGCAGCGTTTTTTTTTCCCTGTCTTAAATATGCTCTCATAGAGGTGCAAACAACATCACTTATTGGCTCAGCTCTGGTCAGCAGTGGGGCCCTTACCAAACATGGATCCTTCTCACAGAAGCCACCCCTATGGCCCCCTGCTACCAAAAACTTGCCACATAAACCCACTACAGGATCTTATCAATGTTTATAAATACCTGAGGTGTGGGAGACAGAGGGGTTTGGCCAACCTCTTTTCACTGGTTTGTAGAGACAGGACAAGGGGTAATGGACACAAGATAGAGCACAGGAAGTTCCGCACCAACATGCGAAAGAACTTCTTCACAGTGAGGGTGACGGAGCACTGGAACAGGCTGCCCAGTGAGGTTGTGGAGTCTCCTTCTCTGGAGATATTCAAGGCCCGGATGCCTACCTGGGCAACCTGCTCTAGGGAACCTGATTTGGCAGGGGGATTGAACCCAATGATCTTTCAATGTCCCTTCCAACCCCTTTAATTCTGCGATTCTGTGTCCTTGGGGAAGTGCATGCACAGTGGGTTGATGACAGAGGGAGCCCCCGAGCAGAAATACCTGCAGGGGAGACAGCGCTTAACAGGGCCTGGGCTGGGGGTGGTGATAGGGGCAGAGGGCTTTGCCCCGTGCTGGTGGCATGCTGAGAGACACCACAGGGCAGTGCCTGTGAGCTTCCTTGGGGGGTGTTTAAGCAAAACTGCTCATGCACATCTACAGACGTGTGAGACAGACAGAGAGCCCTGCAGCAGATGGGAGCCATCAGGCTACAGGGCTCATCGGGGCAGAGGGCAGCAGGGGCAAGCTGCTCACTCACACAGTGATGCTGCAGTCTGGGCATTGGTCCCCAAAGGTGCCACCCTGCTCCTTCAAGGTGATGAGGCTCCAGACAGTGATGACCGTGTCCTCAGGGATGTGGAAGAGCTCCATACTGGCAAAGGAGCGGAAGGGGCTGAGCTTGCATGGTGGGCGGGTAAAGTAGTCAGTCACAAAGAACCCATCTGCGGAGGAGACCCAAGGGGCTCTCAGTGGGGCTGGGGGGGTGCAGCACCTCTCCTGGCCTAGGCCAACCCTCCAGGCTCTGAACATGCCCCAAGAGTGGCAGTCCAGAGGCAGGAGCACCAGGGCTGTGCCATATGACTGCATCCCCAGGGCTGATGTCAGCTGGGCCCAGCCTGCACTGTGCCTGGTTCAGCATGAAGAATTAGAGAGCAGTGCACTTCCTGAACAGTCCCCCAGCTCTCCCCTGCTTCATGGAGGAGGAATGGTGCACGTGTGCACACATATGCACATGTGGATGCTGTCTGTATGTACAGTGAAGCAGAGGTGTGCACACCTACACGCACAGGTGTGCATGGCTGTGCAGCGCCACATCCATGCAGGATGATGCTTCCTTCAATCCCATGGCACTCACTGCCCAAACATCCAACACCTTGGGGATTTCCAGGAACTTTGGCAGCAGAGGGGAAACACTTCCATGGTGCAATGGAAACAAGGGAGATCTGATCTCCAGACAGGAGCTGTAACTTTACCCTACTGTTGGGACACATGCCCAATACCAGCCTGGGAATCCCATGCCTTATTCTCCAGGGATGCACCAAGGATGAGATTTGTGTCACTACAAACTGCTAGCAATAGGGATGCCAGCAGAGGATGGGCTAGAAGCAAGGCTGTGGCCGAGAACTTGCCCAGCAGGGAATTAGGAGAGATAAGAAGGGCTGCTTTGTACAGTATGTGCCTGTCCAGAAGCATGTGCATGTGCCTGTGTGTACGTGTTTGTGCTGCACGTGTGCAGCCCCAGCAGGCTGAACACTGACATGCATCTGCTTCCTTGCCTGAAACAAAGGCAGCTCCCCCTCCCCTTTGCTGGACGTGAAATACCCATCTGTGTGCAAAGACAAACAATCCCAATTTCTCTACAAGGATCCCCGAGCCACTCCATGGCTCCCCAGGGGACCAGAGCTCCATGCCAGGTGGGGACAGCAACCTGGCAGGGCACCCTGGAGAGGAGGAGATACTGGACACACCTCCAGAAGGTGGCATGGGAGAAGCACTCAGAGCCTGCCGGTCCCCCATGCCCACTCCCCTGGAGCGAGATGGGGGAGGAGGCAGGTGTACGGAGGGGGGTCAGGATGGAGCCGGTGGGGCCACAGCACCGGCGGGGGAGGGGAGAGGGGGGGAAGAGCTGCAGCCCCGGGGGGGCGGCCGGGGCTCAGCACCACGGACAGCTCCCGCAACCCCAAAGCACCCCTGCCTCACAGTTTGGGACACCACCCCCCTATGATGCCCCCCTCACGACACCGTTCACAGCCCCATAACGTAGGCAGCTGCCATGCCCCACAGCATGCTCCTCTCTCCACAGTCCCGCCGGCGTCCCTCTCGCCCTGTTGCTCTCGAGCCCCGCTGCCCCACTGTACGCAAGCAACTCCCTGCCTCGGTGACCCTCTGCGCCTTGCAGATCCCCGGCCTCACCGACCAGGACCCCTCTGGGTGTCCCAGTGCACAGCACCACCCGGGGTCCCCCGCCACACGCGGCTCCGTGCCCGCCCTACACGCTAATCTCTGCGCGTCTCAATGAATGGATGCCCACCGTGCCTTCCCTTCGTGCCCCACAGCGCCCACGTCCCCGCTCCCCGCCGTGCAAACGCCCCACCCCGCCGTGCCCCACAGCCCCGCTTCCTGCCGTAGGGCGCCGGCCGCCGGTAGACCTGCTGCACGCCCGCGCTCATGACGTCACTCGCCCCGGACCGAGACCCGCCCCTGCGCGCCCATTAGGCTATCCCGCACGTCGCTCGCCGCTCTCGGTATCTGGGGGGTGATTGGTGTGCAGTGCAGAGGGGGAATTTCCGGTGGCAACGGAGTCTCCCTCTTGGGGTGGGGGGGAGGGGGCCGTTCTCGCCCGCCCCGCCGCACCCTGTCCCCCTGCAGGTGCAGCCGCCGTTCGTGCCCTGCCGCAGCCGGCAGGGCGAGAGCTGGGAGCCGTGCGAAGCCACCACCCTGCCCCTACTGTTGCCCAATGTCAGTGAGGACCTGGGGGGCGCGCCCTCAGCCCCAGGTGGTAAGCTGCATTATGATTAAAGGCCGTGGCCTCGCTGTCCCTGATGCACGTGTTGGCGGCTGGGCAGCCATATCCACCAATGTCCTGGCCTCAAGGTACCAGCAGGGCCCTGCTCTGTCCCCACAGGCTGTTGGGTGCCATCTCTCGTCCCTCAGGACATCCTCTACCCTGGTGTCCTGCACAGGAAGCTCCAGGCAGGGAGGTCCAGAGCAACCCTATTGTGATATGCAACAGATGTTTGTTCATTGTTTCTTGTATTAAGCGAGAAAGAAGTTCTGTTTGAAGAGTGGAGGGGGGGAGTAAGTGAAGGTTTTCTGTGGTGATAAAAACTGTGAAGCACCTGGCTAGGTATTTATGACCTTCTTTTATGTAAAGAATTCGTTTGAAGTCGACAAGAAAGGGGGAGCTCCTTCCTCCCTTTCCCTCCCTTTCTCTCCTGTCACTGTTGCAAGGCTCATGTAAATCACTCCTTGGTAAGCCGTTAAATTAGTTTGGCAATGTCCTGTCTCCCTGCCTCTTGCTGGGTCAACATGACCAGATAAGGAAAAAGAAGTTGAGTCACAATGCAGAGGAAGACTACGGCCTTCATCTCCATGACCACCAGAGAGACTGACACGACCCCCTAGCAACAGCGTGTGCAGTCGCAGAACATACCTGGATATGCCACGTGTTCACCAGACTATAAAAGGGGACTCTGGAGGGGGGGGGGTGTGGGCCGTTGGCAGAGCAGAGACTCCCCGGCTGCCCAGCACTGTTTTGCTTGCTGGCTGCTTACTCAATAAACTCATTCGTATGATTGAAGCAATGCTCTCTGAAATTAATTGAGAGGCAACTTATAACACCTATGAAACATGGGATTAGAAATTAGTGACTGATTAAGAATAAATATATAGACAACACTCATTGCCTAATATGTACTGCATTTGCAATGTACTGAGCCTATGCTGCGCTTAGGCGTCCAGATGAGCCCCTGGGGCTCCAAGAACCAGATCAACCCAACCTTATTGTTCGGACTGTGAGCAAGGGCTCAGAGATAAGGAGGACTGTTTATAAAAAGATAAGATGAAGAATGTCAAACATGCAAGGCCTCGAGATAAAATGAGCTTCTTGGATCCCAAGAACTGGACCAAACCAACTTTATGGCCCAGATTGTGACCAAGGGCTCAGAGAACATGCACAGGGAGACAAGGTGAAAAGTTCAACTCTGATGAAGATGTTAGCGTAGCAGACACATAACCACAATGTGATTATATGAAGGTGCTTTATTCAGCGCTGGAAACCAGGGGCAGGTGCCCAAATCTGGCTTCAGATCCCGTTACATCCCGACCGCAATTTATACTATTGTGATTACGTAAGATGATGCATATTCATTATTGATTACAACATCAGCCTCGCATTCCATTCTAATTAGCTCTCCTCCCCTTTGCACATGCCCAGTGCCATCTGGTGGTCTTTTAGGTGGTCTTCATGATGAAGTAAAGAGTCTTCCTCTCTTCTGAACTCTTCACCCTTCTCCCCGGCGCATGCTCACTTCAGCTCCTGGTGCTCATCCAACAGGTTAATCCATCTTCGGCTCCTTATCAAAGGTCGAACTGTACCCGTTATTCTTTAAATGTCCTCCCTATACGCTTTCTCTTAGATATATTGGTTACACCTGCACTCGATCCTTCACCAAGCAGCGCGAGACAAGCAGCACAAGAGACAGGACAAAGACAAGCAGTACAAGATACAAACAAAGACAAGCAGTACAAAATATAAAATATATGCCCATGCTAACATTTCCCCCCTTTGAAAATACTTCACTTACTCTAAAGGCAAGTATTTTCATTTCCGTAGGCTAGTAATATACTTAAAGGTTAGTAAGCAATAATCATAACAGTTCAGATATATTAATTCCTACTTATTGTTGTATTTGTACTATTGTATGGTGGTGGTGGAGTAGCCGGAACCGGGTGCTCTTCATGATTTTTAGTGAGAACCGACATTATCCGGCGGTTCCACGCACTGCTTCTGGTTATTTCTGCTTTTATACATGAATATACCAAGCCGATTACTAGAAATACAATCTACAATAATTTGCAAGAGAGATTTAAGCCAGCCTTCCAAATGGAGGCCTAATCCCTTGAAAATTGCTCCTAACCAATTTTGTTCAGCTTCTCGCCTTTCTTCTTCTAACTTGCGCTCTACCTGGGCTATTTGGGATATGTCATATTCCACATCGACAGTTACATTTGGAATGTGTACACAGCAATGGTCAACCTTATCTCTCAGATATCCACAGACACCATGCTCCTTTAACAGAAGCATATCCAAGGCCATTCTATTCTGCAGGGTCATCTTTGTTGTAGCTTGTAACTGTATATTTAAGTCTTTAAACCCCTTTTTAGTTATTTTAGCCAATCTATTCACTTGTCCCATCAAATTGTATATCAGTTCTCTGTTCCGATAGGTCGCTATCGGGGCAAACAACGATTCTACCACCCATCCTATTTT
>NW_023309829.1:0-5575 GCF_011077185.1 Oxyura jamaicensis
TCACAGCCACTTCACATCCATGAGCTTTGTGCTGGACTAGAGGTGCTAAGGCACCACTGCTCTTGTCATACCACACCTCCAAAACACCCAGCACTGGTGCTCCCTGGCCATGTTGCTGGGCCACAACACTTCTCCCCTCCACCTCTGCACACAGGCACTGTCCCTGCAGCCAAAAAAGGCCTCAGGGGAAGGACAGAAGACAAAAAGGCACTTTAATTGGTTTAAATACACAAGCAAAATAAAGAAATGTATTTATCTCTGGAAAACATTTGATAAAATATAATTGGGAAAAAGAAAAAAAAAAAAAAAACAACACAAGAAAGTAAGACCCACTGGCTTCACCTATCATGGGTAATATTACGAATGATTTACAGAAGAAGGCGGACAATATATTGCTCAAGAAAAACACCCAGTCATCACTTTCCACATGGCAACCTTGATCTCCTTGTTCCTCATGCTGTAGATGAAAGGGTTCGCTACTGGAGGCACCACCAAGTACAGGAATGCCAGAACAAGATCCAGGGAAGGGGAGGAAATCGAGGGGGGCTTCAGGTGGGCAAAGATAATTGTGCTGAGAAAGAGGGAGACCACAGCCAGGTGAGGGAGACACGTGGAAAATGCTTTGTGCCGTCCCTGCTGTGAGGGGATCCTCAGCACAGCCCTGAAGATCTGCACATAGGACAGAGCAATGAAAACAAAACACCCCAATAACAGAAAAGCAGTAGCTGTAGTAAGTTGAGATTCCCTTAGGTAGGAGTCTGAGCAGGAGAGCTTGAGGATCTGGGGAATTTCACAGAAGAACTGGTTGAGGGTATTGCCACAACAGAGAGGAAGGGAAAATGTATTGGCCGTGTGCAGGAGAGCAAGGAGAAAGCCACTGCCCCAGGCAACTGCTGCCATCTGGGCACAAGCTCTGCTGCCCAGGAGGCTCCCGTAGTGCAGGGGGTTGCAGATGGCAACGTAGCGGTCGTAGGCCATGACAGTGAGAAGGAAATACTCTGAACTGAACAAGAAGACTAAAAAGAAGACTTGTTCAGCACACCCTTGATAGGAGATGGCCCTGGTGTTCCAGAGGGCATTGGCCATGGCTTTGGGGAGAGTGGTGGAGATGCAGCCCACGTCAAGGAGGGCGAGGTTGAGGAGGAAGAAGTACATGGGGGTGTGGAGGTGGTGGTCGCAGGCTACGGCAGTGAGGATGAGGCCGTTGCCCAGGAGGGCAGCCAGGTAGATGCCCAGGAAGAGCGCAAAGTACAGGAGCTGCAGCTCCTGTGTGTTTGCGAATGCCAGCAGGAGGAACTCGGTGATGGAGCTGCTGTTACACATTTACTGCCTCTGAGCAAGGGAGCCTGTCCAAAAGAAGCAAAGACAGTGCAAAAATTAAGGACTTTTCTGACCCCAATCCATTGCATGTCTCAACAAACCCCACACAAACAACAGACTGCCTCTCTCATTTCAGGACGATCTTTCTGCCGCTCCTTGTCCTTTCTCTGGTTGGTGCTCTGAGGGTGCCACAAGAAGCAGGGGGCTGTGCTGTGGGCTCTGCGGCAGTCAGTCCTGGTCTACAGCAACAGGTCAAAGGGAACCTGGAGTGAGCTGAGAAGTCCGCAGGCCAGGGACATGTCCCTGCTGCATGACGTGAGGAGAAGGCCAAAGAATTCCCTGAGACAACAAAGGTGATGTCGGTACCGTCTGTATGCTGAGGTGTGTGAGGTGCCTCAGAGCAGCAGCAGTGCTCAAGGAGCCTTAGTCTCTACTGCAGATGTTACTGCCCCATTCCCCTCGGGCCCTGCACACTGACCCTGCAGCACACAAGCGTAGTGGCATTGCCCTCACCCTGAGACTCACCGTGGGGAGGTGGCTGTGAGGAGTTCTCCCCTGACAGCTCTCCTCTGCCTTTCTATCCCAGGCTGCCCTGAACCTCTCTCCCCCTTCTCTCCTCTCCCCATGCCAGCTGCAGGCAGAGCCCCCAGCCCTGCTGCGCCTGGGTGGCTGCAGCAGCTTCTCAAGTAGTCCAAGTCTGATGCCAACTCCAAAGCCTCTCACAGCATTAATGGTCCCAGTGAGGGTCGTTACTGACAAAGCCTCCCCATGGACTTGTTGGAGCAGAAAAGTGCAGGCAGTGATGGCGGGGAGACCAAGGCCCAGTAAAGGTGGCCCTGATGCTGAGGAAACCTTGAAGTGTCCCATGAAGTCCAACAGTCGGGCCCTGACCCCAGCCTCTGGGAAGGGAGATCCTGTCCCTCCCGTGGGGTTTAGGGCTCTTCCTGGGTCACTGCACGGTGGGTAAGGGCAATGCCAAGGACAAGGTCCAGGAGGACATCTCCTGGGGCCTTGGTGGGGGGGGGGGGGTGTTGAGGAGGCACTGAGACCCTCCTGCTGTAAGGATGAGCTGTCTCCTCATAGGCCTCCCTGACAGAGACAAGAGCCAGAGCCCAGCAGACAAAGCTCCTGGCTCTGTTGGGGGCTTCCATCTTGCAACAGATCCTTGACAATCAGCACCACAGGCTGTCCTATGCTGTTGCATGTCTGCACCTGTTTCCCTGCAGCACTTAGATAGCCACCTTGCCTCCCCACCTTGCTCTCACCTCAGCACCTCCCGGCCTTTGACTGATGTCTCTCCACCTGCCCTCAGTAATCCATGAAACACAGCGCCAGGGGCTGATCCAGACACCCTCTGGGTGACCTCTTGCCCCACAGCTCTGCTCTTCGAGAAACAATTCACCTCAGTCCCCATCTCACCACCCCCAGTCTGAATGTTGTGGAGTTCTTTCTTTCCCATGTTCGTTCCTACAAAGAGGAAGAAGTCCACCATCACCGCAACCACCCCTCGAGCAGTCTCAGCCCACTTCTCTGCTGCCCAGAGCTTGCATGACACAGGGCCAAAGAAGCCCACGTCCCTCAGCCTGGGCCACACTGCTCCAGAGGTAGCCACAGCAGCACTGAGTCGAGGAGTCCCAAGTGGTCTGGGTGGCCCCCGCTGCCCCTATTGCAGCCCCGTAGGAGCTGGCCTTGCTCCCTGTCAGCATGTCCCACTGGCTCCTGGGGTGTCCTCGTAGCACCCAGGCCTTCTCCCCAGGGTCCCCCCTCAGCTGCTCACGTCCAACCGTGCCCTGATGGATGCAGGTATTCTGCCCCACGGGCAGCACTGGCCACGTCTCCTTGCCCCCTTCCAGGGGTTTCTGTTGGCTGAAGGCTGCAGATTCCCAAGGGCCCCCTGCCCGGAAGCTCCCTTGTGTCACCTGTTCATGGCTGGCTGCAGATGGCTCACCCTGATGGCGGTGACTCTCTCCAGAGAACAGCATGAGGAGTGACAGGCCTCTACAGGCACTAAGGGAGGTGCTTGTTCAGTGGAATTTCCGACCCAGGCAGGAATGACCATGAGACCCTTCTCTGAAACCCCCAGGGACACTACAAAGCAAGCAAAGCCAGGACCAGAGGGAATGGGAAGGGGGGGGGTGCTCTTGGTGTGCTAGGGTATTTGCTGGGAAAACATCTACCTGTACAGACACACGGACAATATGGTGCCTCCAGCAGCTGGACTTCGACCCTCTGCCTAGCCAGGAGCTTGCCCCATGACCCCCTCCCATTCCCTACACACACGCAACGAATCTCTTCTGTACAGAATCACTGCGCCTTTGATGCTGGCAGGCAGCAAGCTGCCACCATTTCTCTGCCTCCTTCTCCTGTTGATTTTGCTCAGGAGGTCCTTTCTCATCCGTGCCAGCCTCCTGCCACCTTGGCTTTCTTCCTGTGTGTCAGGTTGGGCCCTTGATAAGCCTGAAGAGGAGATGATGGGACAAGGAGCAATGGTTTGAATCTTAATGAAGGCTATATATTTAGATGAGATATGAGGAGGAAATTCTTTTCTTAGCAGGGGGAGGAGTCCTTGGAAGAGGTTACTGCTGTGGTTTAACCCGGCCGGCAGCTAAACACCACACGGCCATTTGCTCAGCCTCCCCACTCCCTCTCTGGGATGGGGGAGAGAAAGGGGAAAGTGAAGCCTGTGGGTTGAGATAAAGGGAGTTTATTAAGATAGGAAATAATAATAATAACAATAATGATGTGCAAGTGATGCACAATGCAATTGCTCACCACCCGCTGACCGAAGCCCAGCCCATCCCCAGGCAGCCAGGCGAACTACAGGCCTGTCAGTCTGACCTCAGTGCTAGGGAAACACACGGAGCAGATTCTCTTGAGCACCATCACACAACACTTCCAGGACAACCAGGTGATCAGGCCCAGTCAGAAGGGGTTTATGAAACCAGGTCCTGCTTGACAAATCCGATCTCCTTCTAAGACAAGGTGATGAACTCAGGGGACAAGGGAAAGGCTGCGGATTCGGTCTACCTAGACCTCAGGAAGGCTTTTGAAATCATTTCCCAAAGCGTTCTCCTGGAATAACTGGCTTCTCAAGGCTTGGATGGGCGTATGCTTCTCTGGGTTGAAAACGGGATGGGTGGCTGGGCCCAAAGAGTCTTGGTTAATGGAGTTCAATCCATTTGGAGTCTGGCCACTAGTGGTGTCCCCAAGGGCTCAGTTATGGGGCCAGTTCCCTTCAATATCTTTATCATTCTGGATGATGGGATTGAGTGCACCCTCAGGAAGTTTGTAATCTGACACCAAGTTAGGAGTGAGTGTTGGTCTGCTCAGTGGTAGGTGGGCTCTGCAGAGAGTCCTGGCTAGGCTGGACCCATGGGCCAAGGTCAACTGCATGAAGTTCATCAAGGCTATGTGTCAGGTCCTGCACATGGGGCACGACAATCCCATGCAATGCTGGGGAAGAGCATGTGGAAAACTGCCCAGTGGAAATGGCCTTGGGGTGTATTGGTTGATAGTCAGCTGAACATGAGCCAGCAGTGTGCTCAGGTTGCCACGAAGGCCACCAGCATCCTGGCTTGGACCAGGAATCCTGTGGTCAGCAGAAGTAGGGAAGAGATTGTCCCTCTGTACACAGCCCTGATGAGGCCACACCTGGAGGACTGCATTCAGGCACTAGAACAGACTGCCCAGAGAGGTATTGGATCCCCCCTCACTGCAAGTTTTGAAGGCCAGCTTGGATGGGGCTTTTGGCAACCTGGTCTAGTGGAAGGTGTCTCTGCCCATGGCACAGGGCTTGGAATTTTATGATCTTGAAGGTCCTTTCCTACCCAAACCACACTGTGATTCCTTGATTCTGTAAACGCAAAACACAGCACCATACCAGCTACTAGGAAGAAAACTTAAATCTATCCCAGGTAAAACTCAGACTATATCCACCCCTTTTTCCAACCATTGTTCCTATGTCATACTCAGGTCTGACACTTTCTAAATAACTATCACCACTTCTCCTCTCTTTTGATATGCACACAGAGATACCTTGCCCTTAGTCTATTTGTGTCCAGGTTTTGGTTAGGATTGAGTTAATTTTCATCCTAGTATCATAGAATCGTAGAATGGCTTGGGTTGGAAGGGACCTTAAAGATCGTGTCACTTGTGAAATGTGTTTATTTGATTCGTGTCAGTATGGAACAATTCTAGGGCCGCATGATGAAATATAAGCTCCTATTTAAGAAAAACAGAGTGATTAGTGTACTTA
>NW_023309830.1:0-7515 GCF_011077185.1 Oxyura jamaicensis
GTATGAATTATAAGGGGCACAAGTTTACATTGTGTGAGTACTGACTGTGCAAGAGGAAGTTAACAGAGCTATCACAACATTTGGATGTCCTTCTCCTAAAACTTTGAGCTCCACTGTAGGTGGCTCAGATTTGCAACATTTTTATGTTTATTTTATGCAATATATCTAACAAATTCAAGAGTTTCTGAATGAAAGCCTGAATTTTCCCTCAGCACTAAACTCTATTAGGAAAAGCTTTTGTCCTGGTTTCAGTTAGGACAGAGTTAATTTTCGACCATAATATTTTTGCACATCTCATAGCTCATGCTTGTATAGGTTTCAGGTAGTTACTGTTGATTTTTTGACATCCTCATCTTCATCCTCCTGCACCCCTGATGATGGCCCAGCCTGGTCTTCTCTATACCTAGACCTAGCAGAAGACTCTCAGTGTTCTAAATGACCTGAATCTCCATACCATTTTTTCACCTTGTCTACAGGGGCAACTTGCACTGCTACAGCTCGTTTCTCTGACCCAGCCACAGGGTCTGCCACAGGGGCTGGAATACCTTCTGCAGGGGCAACTTGCACTACTACATCTCGTTTCTCTGGCCCAGCCACAGGAGCTGGAGCAGCTGCAGGAGCTGGAGTGGCTGCAGGAGCTGGAACTGGAACGGCTGCAGGATCCATCATAGGGGTTGTTGTGGCCATTGGGCTTGTCACAGGATTATTCATGATTGTGAAACGTGCTGCAATCAAGCAAGCCAAACGGTCAAAGCCTCTTTGGTATGGAGGACGATGGCTGAAATATAAATATGGAGAGGCCTGGCAGATTGATAACATCACACTCCTTGAAACCTGCAACGGCAAGCGCCACGTACTTACAACGGTGGGAGCGACCACCGGATGGCTGGAAACATATCCTGTGCCCCATGCCACCACCCGGAACACTATCCTGGGCCTTGAAAGGCAAGTCCTATGGTGACATGGCACCCCAGGAAGAATTAAGTTAGACAATGGGACTCATTTCTGAAACAACCTTGGGTCAAAGAACATGGTATTGAGTGTGTGTATCACATCCCCTATTATGCACCAGCTTCCAGGAAAGTTGAACGATACAATGGACTGTTAAAGACTACACTGAAAGTGATGAGTGCTGGAACATTCAAAAATTGGGATACGCATTTGGCAAAGGCCACCTGGTTAGTCAATACTAGGGGGGATCTGCCAACCGAGCTGGACCTGCCCAATCAAACCTTTTACGTACTGAAGAAGGGGATAAAGTTCCTGTAGTGCACATAAGAAACCTGCTGGGTAAAACAGTCTGGGATACTCCTGCCTTGGGAAAAGGCAAACCCATTAGTGGGATTGCTTTTGCTCAGGGACCTGGATGCACTTGGTGAGTAATGCAAAAGAATGGGGAGGTCCAGTGTGTACCTCAAGAGGATTTAATACTGGGTGAGAATAGCCCATGAGTTGAGATGTATTATGTTAATTATTATATAATACTGTGTGTCATCACTACCATGATGCTATATACCATAGATGAAAATGGTGATTAATTAGAATGTATTGGAAAGAGTGTAACCTAAGCATGACATGAATGGTATGGAATAAGGGGTGGATATATGTCCTGGTTTCAGTTAGGACAGAGTTCATTTTCCTCCTAGTAGCTGGTAGGGTGCTATGTTTTGGATTAGGATGAGAAGAGTGCTGATAACATGCTGATGTTTTAATTGTGGCAGAGCAGTGCTTACCCTAAGCCAAGGACTTTTCAGCTCCTCGCTCTGTCCTGCCAGCGGGCAGGCTGGGGGTGCAGTAAGAACTGGGAGGGGACAGACGCAGGACAGCTGACTCAAACTGGCCAAAGGGGTATTCCACACTGTCTGATGGCATGCTGAACAATATATAGAGGTGGCTGGCTGGGGTGGGGGGGCGGCTGCTTGGGGATAGGCTGGGCATCGGTCAGCGGGTGGTGAGCAATTGCATTGTGCATCACTTGTTTCGTACACACTATTATTATCATTATTATTATTATTATTATTTCCTATCTTAATAAACTGTCTTTATCTCAACTCACAGGCTTCACTTTCCCATTTCTCTCCCCCATCCCATAGAGGCAGCGGGGAGGGTGAGCGAACGGCTGTGTGGTGTTTAGCTGCCGGCCGGGTTAAACCACAACAGTTTTCCTTCCTAAATTAAAATATAACAATAACAAAAATTTCTACCACATTGGAAAATCTGACACAAATCACTCTGAAATAAAGCATTAAATATGGGCATGTTTCAATGACTGTTAATGAAGAACTGAAGAGCTTGGTGTGCTGCATCAGGACTGCGAGCTGGGGCTGCTGCATGTGTACCACAGAGCCTCTACACCCTAAGCTTCTCCTGAGTTCCTATTTGTATCTATTTAATATTAATTGACAGAAGACAATGTATCACAAAAAAAAAAAAAAGAACAAAACAAACAAACAAGCAACAACAAGAAAAAAAAAACCCCCTTATGCTGTACTGCACTGTCACTTTCCAAAAAAAAAAATAAAATATCTTTTTCTTCTAAAGATTCCTGTGCAATCTTATTTCTGGGGCAATAAAAAATCGGGTATTTTAATATGCATCAGCACCCACTTCTTTACAGCTGCTGATGCTTGTGCCCAGAAGGGACAAATATTATAAATCCTGTTCTGCTGAAACCAAACAAACTGAAGAAATGGTTTTCAGAATGGAACTGGAGTTCTTGACATTGAATGCTTTTGAAAATTTCATTCTTGACCTTCATCCAGAATGCAGAATTTTTCTTGCTGAAGAAGTTGTCAGAGGCAAACTGAAACTAAGCAAGGTGGTAAGGTACTCTGCAGAGCTTGCTGTGCATGTGGCAGGAGGACAACCTCTTGTTTTATAAGATAAACTGAAAAACAAAAGTCTTAGGAAGGAGTTCTTGCTGAGTATGTAGGGCTTCCATTAACATATCCAACTCCTTCTTAGCATATTTTTCAAGATAAAATTTTGTCACTTCCATTTTCCTTTATCTGTACAACTAGAAAAGATGTTTTGCAATGACTTCTAAGCAATGCAATATACTGACACTAACACCAGCTCACCCTAAGAAAATTGCAAGATGCCTAAGCTATCTCCTGGGGTGGCAGAGCCTATCCACTGTGCATGGCAGAGTCTGCCATTTTTACTCTGTTTTTCTGAGGAAAAGGTTTCTTTATTACTGAAAGAGAGGAGGAAGAGAGAAGAAAACTATTTTTTTCCCTGTTTCTTCCCCTTCTTTATTCTTTATATTCATTATCTCAATTACTTAGGCAAGAGGTGATCAGTTAGAAGTGATGACACCTACTGTGAATTTGAAGTTTACTTAAATGCAGAGTTTAACAAAGGACGTTAATTTGCTGTGATTTGCCAGAAAGGTCTGTTCTGCTGCATGATGCTGGCTGGTGCCTTTTTTTTAGTAAAGAGTAAGATCATGAACACTGTTCTGGCCGAAATGTCCTCACATCTTCAGAGATCCCTAAAGTTCCCTCGCTGCTCAGTGTGGAAGCTGGACAGGACGCTGGAGCACTCTGGTTAGACTACTTCATTATGTTATTTAATTGCAAGGTGCCAGCATCTAGGAATCTCACCCACAAATCAAATTTCGTTGCACAAGACATCCAGATGCCCAGTATCAAAAGCTTGCTATTTCACGTTCATTCTGTGTCCTGCCTTGCAAACTACTACTGCCTCCACCTTTGCCTTAGTGATTACATTTGTTTCTTGGATGTATTGCCTTTATGTGGAACAGCTTGTAGTACTACATGCTTGAGGAAACTGGGTGTCATTTTATTGCTCAGTGCCTCAGTTTCTCTTTCTCTAAAATGGAAGGCAATGATAATACTTCCTTTAGAAGTAATGTAAGTAAATATTAAAGTAGTCTATATGTTCTTAGTTATGATTTAGTAAAAATGATGATGATGTAAGTAAAGAAATATCTGATAATGAATAAGACATTACAATCAAAGCATTGCTATGAAAAAGACATCCTAGAAGGCAGTAAATATTTTTAATTAAGAAAGATGAGAAACAAATAGAATGTGCTGTGGATTTCTTCACATTTACATATATAGTTACAAAGTATTTTAAATATGACTGCCGTTGTGTTTGAGGATAATATATTAATTATCTTGCCTTCAAGCCATCTAGAGCACCTGGCTAAATTTGTATCCTCAGAAACATTTTGAAGTGTGTATGTGGTCTTTGCAATAGCTCCATACAGGAGTATGTTTAAAGTGAAGAGACATACCTACTCTTATACCCTGGACAACAGTTCCAAGCTCTTAAAAGATAATTTTTAGTTTCACCCACTTTCACCACCAGTCTTTCTTTCTCCCCCTTTTGAATATACATCACTTCAACTACATACCTGTAAAGAGAGAAACAAGGATTAATCAGGGGAAACCTGATGAAAAACACTAACTACAGAGTGCTTGGGAGTGGCTGTCTTGTACATCATCCTTTTTCAGTTATGTAGTGAGATGGTAGCACATTTTGGAAAGCCAGATCTACTAAACGCATCTCATAGTATTTCTCATGCAGATGTCAGGGCCAGGCTTTCTGTGGGGAAACCCTTCTTCTTCTTTGCTGCTGTTTAATATATACAAATATGTGGTCATTTACAGGCATAACAATATACATCTAGTTTATTTTACTTGATTTAAAGATCATTGTTAGTGTTCTTTCCAAATAAAATAAATAAAAATACTGTGAAATAAATATTCTCTTAAAGTGTAAGCTTTGTAAATGTCCAGGTTGTAAGCCACATCATGAATCTTAACTGCTATCCTCTTGCAGCCCCATATCAGATGAAGTCTTGGTGAAAAGACAATACTTGTTCTTATACTGAAAGAACATGGAAGAAGAATTGTATCATATTACATGACAACAAAATATCTCTGGGCTAATGCTGAAGGTAGATGAAATAACATCAGAGGTTTTTTGAACTGTCTATTTCATAGACATAAAAAGTAAATATTCAGTTGTTCATACAGATAATTTATTTTACCCTTCTCCACCCAAGAAGGTGCATTAATCATTTGTGCTTTATGGCACTCTCAAAGATTTATAAAGTCAAAACCTAAACCTAAGGGCTTATGGATCCTTAAAACCCCCTGTACTTAAGTGCTTACACATTAAATGTATTTTGGCCATACAGCCTGTGGCTAAATGCCGTATCTGATAATGTTTTTCAATGCTTTAACATAGCTGATAATGATAATTATCAGTTCACATAATTCATTGCAGTAATAAAAATGGAGCCAAATGACCAAAATTTACACTAGTAGGAAGAGGAAATAGTATCAGATCTAATCCCACAGCTCAGCAAATTTAGAATAAAACTGCTACTGTTGCATATCTCATGATTTCCCTTCAGATAAAAATACCTAATGACACTTAGGAATGCTCACTTAGTTACTTTTTTTTTTTTTTTTTTTTTTTTCCATTACCTGTTCATTGAACAAATATTACAACCATGCAAGAGATCAAGGATAAAATTATGCTTTTAATACATCATTCTGTAAGGAAGCAAGCAAAATTTTACGTATTAAGTAAAGTATTAAACAATATTTTATTCAAGTGATAAGAATAAATACTTTTCTGAGCTCGTTTTAAAGGCATAAATGAGTCCATATGGAGAGAAGGAAATAAAACACCTCAAAATCTGAGCTTCAGCTTTATAGTCTATCATCATTCCCCTTTCTTCTGGCTACTGCTCAGGTTCTAGAGAAATTTTGGAAGTCTAACAAGGTTTTGGTGGAAAAGCTAGGATTACAAATCAGAAATGTACCTTAAAGGAGGCTGTAGCGAGGTGAAGATTTCTGTTCTCCCACAGGCCTGGTGACAGGAAAAGGGGAAATGGGCTAATGTTGCACCAGGGGAGGTTTAGTTTGGATATTAGGAAGAATTTCTTTACTGGAAGGATTGATAGGCACTGGAATAGTCTGCTGAGGGAAGTGGTTGAGTCACCATCCCTGGAGGTCTTTAAAAGATGTTTAGATGTAGAGCTTAACCAGGTTTTTCCCAACCAGGTACGCCCCTCTGATTATTATCCTCTTCTGATAGTCCAGGCGGGCAGTGACGACATTGAAGACAGAAACCTGAAGGCAATCAAAAGAGACTTTAGGGGGCTGGGACGGTTAGTGGACGGAGCGGGAGTGCAGGTAGTGCTTTCGTCCATCCCTACGGTGACAGGGAGGGGTACGGAGAGGACCAGGAAAGCCCACCTGTTAAACACGTGGCTCCGGGGCTGGTGCCAACGCAGAGATCTTGGGTTTTTCGACCATGGGGCAGTTTATTCAGCACCTGGTCTGATGGCCGTAGACGGGTCCCTATCCTTTAGGGGAAAAAGGATCCTTGGCCAGGAGCTGGCGGGGCTCATTGATAGGGCTTTAAACTAGGTAAGAAGGGGGATGGGGGTGAAGCAAGGATTGTTGGAGCTGTGCCAGGGGGAACAATAGCAAGGCCGGGGAATAAGGTAATGGCCCAGCTGAAGTGCATCTACACCAATGCACGCAGCATGGGTAACAAACAGGAGGAGCTGGAAGCCATCGTGCAGCGGGCAGGCTACGACTTGGTTGCCATCACGGAAACGTGGTGGGACCAGTCTCATGACTGGAGTGCTGCGATGCCTGGCTATAGGCTCTTCAGAAGGGACAGACAGCACAGAAGGGGTGGCGGTGTGGCTCTCTATATTAGACAGTCTTTCGATGTTGTAAAACTCGAGGCTAGGAATGACAAGATCGAGGGTCACCTCGTCCTGGTCGGGGTCTGTTACAGACCGCCGAACCAGGACGAGGAGACGGATGAGGAGTTCTACAGGCAGCTGACAGAAGTTGCGAAATCTTCAGCGCTTGTACTCGTGGGGGACTTCAACTTCCCTGACATATCCTGGAAGCACAACACAGCCCAGAGAAAGCAGTCTAGGAGGTTTCTGGAGAAAGTGGAAGATAGCTTCCTGACGCAGCTGATTAGTGAGCCTACCAGGGGTGGTGCCCCGCTAGACCTTCTCTTCACAAACAGAGAAGGACTGGTGGAGGATGTGATTGTCGGGAGCTGTCTTGGGCAGAGTGACCATGAAATGGTGGAGTTCACTATTCTTGGCGAGGCCAGGAAGGGAACCAGTAAAACCGCTGTACTGGACTTTCGGAGAGCTGACTTTGGGCTGCTCAGGACACTGGTTGGTAGAGTCCCTTGGGAGGCGGTTCTGAAGGGCAGAGGGGTCCAGGAAGGCTGGGCGCTCTTCAAGAGGCAAATCCTAATGGCGCAGGAGCGGTCTGTTCCCATGTGCCCAAAGATGAGCCAGCGGGGAAGAAGACCAGCCTGGCTGAACAGAGAACTGTGGCTTGAGCTTAGGAGAAAAAAGAGGGTTAATAATCTTTGGAAAAGTGGGCTGGCCACTAGGGAGGACTATAAGGATGTAGCGAGGCTGTGCAGGGACAAAATTAGGAAGGCCAAAGCTCATCTGGAGCTCAATCTGGCTACTGCCGTTAAAGATAA
>NW_023309831.1:0-3242 GCF_011077185.1 Oxyura jamaicensis
TTTTTAAGTATGTAAACAGTAAAAGGAAGACTAGGGATAATGTGGGTACCTTGCTGAACAAGGGGGGGGGGGGGCCCCTTCAGTCTTCACTTCAAGGATTCCCACCTGGGACTCAACCCTGCCAGGAGGACAAAAGGTCTGGGTAATGGAGGGCTTCCTCCTGGTTGATGAGAGAGTGGTTTGGGAGCATCTGAGTGGGCTCAATGAAGGGAACGAACGACACGACTCCATGCTGGTGTGTAGCTGAAGCACTTTATTGTCTAACCCATCTACATATATAGGCTTAGTGTATCTACAAGCTTTTATCACACAACTTGGCAAGGTTTGCTCGTTAGCCATTATTATTGTTCACAAGGCTCTCGCACAGCAGCCATATCTCCTTTTTGTGTACTGATGAGCAACAGGCCGGACTGCACCTGTTGTTTTTTGACCTTCTTGATCAATTATACCTCCTTTATCTTCAGGCTACGTGACTTTTGCCTCATTCTGCATTTTCCTTTTCTCACTTCATCTCTGTGTCTAATATACTCCACATACTTTCTGACCAATTTCCCACAATTCCCTCTCTTTTTTATTTCTAACAGCCAAGTTGATTGCATTGAGCACAAAAGCATTCTTTGTAAGCATTGAAACAAGCACGGTACAACTAGCAACAGGGTGAAAGTCACATGCAGAATTATGATTGTAAAGTAGCGTGCCTACTAGAATCTACACCAATCAACAAGCCACTAAGCACTAGGGATGGTGCTTCACAGCGATGCTACTTCTCACTCACACAGCACAATCACACAATCACACAAAGAGGCCTCTTGCACTTTTCATTCATACCACAAGAAAATATCACTTAAGATAATTTGTCCACGGCTTCAGGAGGTCCTTGTCTACTCCCGTGGTAAGCGGCTGAGAGTGGAGACCCCTCTGAGGAAAATGCTCGGGGTGCACCTAGGGGCGTCCATTCCACAGTCGATCCCACAGCCAAGCAGAGCTGCTCCTGGCACAAGAAACGAAGCTATTATAGTTTTGTATAATTACACCAAAGCAATGCATTGTGATAAGGAGCAAGTGTGACATTGACAATTTGTTTCATGGTTTGGTTTTTGCCCATGTAATTGAACCTTACACATGATGTGGCTGTTACACTTCCCAGGATATCTAATTCCTGTGGCTCTAGGGGCGCTCGCAGCAAGTAGACAGTCCAATCTTTGTTATCTGCCAGGATCCCCACCAGACATGTTGTAAACAGGTCGTTAGCACTAGCTAGGGACAGGCACATCGCTTCTTGTCCTGTCATGTTGGTGAGGATGACCCCGATGTTGTGGCATGGTTGGATGGAGACCCAGGGCTGGCAATAACCGATGACAGCGGCGATTGTGAGGAGGAGGCCAACCATGGCCTTACCCCTGTGCTGGTACCCATCTTGGTCCGTGACCTGTGGAGACACGAGCATACCCTCGACCCCAAGTTATTAGAGGCTGGGGTCCCTCCCAAAGACCTGTATTTAATTTTTTTTTTTTTTTTACCATCACTAAGGCCTGCTCTGATTGTTGCACCCGTGACAGTGCGAAATTCATGTTTTTGTTATGTTTTTCTATGTGCAGTACCTCTTTGTGAGGAAAGGGTAATGCTAGGTGATTCATTACGTAAAGTGCCTTTCCCAACCTGTTCTGTGCTGTTTCCTGGGTGTCTCCCCCTTTTTGTTTATTTAGCAGTGCTTTCAAGGTGCGATGTGTGAGCTCAACAATGGCTTGACCCGTGGGGAAATGAGGAATTCCTGTGATGTGTCAGTTACCCCAAGTTTGAAAAAAGGTTTGAAGGGAGTGGATAGTTGTTGGTAGTTAGGGTCTGGCGGCCGGAAGATATCGCGATGTACGGGCAGATAGAGCTCCTCCCCTGATAGCCAATAGCGTGTAAGCAGGCGGAAGTGACGTGGTAAACCCGGGTTATATAACACCGTGTAACTCAGCAATAAATGCCATTTGCCATCCACCACATTGGTGTCTGTGAGCACATGGCCTGAGTGGCCAGGGGTTGGTCGCCGTGCCGTTCCTGAACCAGGTCGCCACTGCCTTCGGAAGGCAACAAGTGGTGCCGAAACCCGAGAATCGTCTCCTGGATTCGGGTGAACGGCGGCCGGAGCGGCAGGACCAGCCCGGCGGGGAGGACAATCCCGAACCAACAAGGGAGATGGAAGCCCTTGTGAAGGTCATATCAGAATTGCATAAGCAATGAGGTATTGATTGTAAACCCAAAGATTTCACTCTCGCAGTCGCGAGGCTTTTACAAACTGGCGTTATTGACCAGCCAGTAGATATTCTCCACCCTGAAGTGTGGGACAAGTGCACTAAAGCGCTAGCCAAGGAGACAATGTCCTCAGGTTGTGGGAAAAACCTTAAGTCCTGGGGGAAAGTCATACAAGCTCTGCGGAAGGCCATACAAGAACAGGAAACCTGGAGGGCAGCGAGGGCTTGTTTGTTGGCCACCCCGCAACTGGGAGTCGGGGCAGCCACGCAGACCCTGCACCCCCCAGATGGTGACGATTCTGCTGAGCCCAAAGATCTGCAAGAGGGCGACATGCCCACTCAGTCCCCAAACCCCAACCCGCTCATGGAGGGGCAGGAGCGAGCTAAATCCTTTTGGTGTGAGTTAGTCGAGGAAGCCAGGGGCGCCGCTGGGAAACCAGGGTCTGACAAAGTCCGGGCGAGACCACCGCCATATGCGCCCCAAGATGGCGCCAAACGAGAAGGTGAAGGGCGGGGCGAGGACGCCTCTGGCGGGAACAGGGAGGAAGTGCTTGATTTAACTAACGCGCGCAAATGGGAGGGGGAGGAGAACGAGAAAGAGAAAAGTTGTGTGGGCGACCAGGAGGGAGGTAGAAGCACGAACGAGGGGCAGAGAGCCAGTCAGAACGTCCATCTGAAAAAGTGCCTTTGTAGGGCGAACACCTCGCCGGGCAGAAGGCGGGGCGAGCCAAGAGGGAGTGAACGGCCCGCCCGCAAGGGCAGTGGGTGGGCCCGAAACTCGACAAAAAGATACCGGAACCCTGAAGTAACTAGTCAGTCGAGTTCCGGCTCCGGATCAGATACTGATCCAAATTCGGAGAAGGAGGAGGAAATGGGGACATATAGAGTCAAAAGCAAAAACATCCCCATCCGAAATAAAGCGGAGCTGCGAGGGGGAGAAACTCCTCTCACGGACTGGAGGAAAATTAAGATTGCATGCGCTGACTGGGCCCCATCAGCCAC
>NW_023309832.1:0-9029 GCF_011077185.1 Oxyura jamaicensis
AGCATGACGTCAGATGGTATGGAATACCCCTTTGGCCAGTTTGGGTCAGCTGTCCTGGGTCTGTCCCCTCCCAGCTTTTGCTGCACCCCCAGCCTGCCCGCTGGCAAGACAGAGCGAGGAGCTGAAAAGTCCTTGGCATAGTATAAGCATTGCTCTCCAGCAATTAAAACATCAGCATGTTATCAGCACTCTTTTCATCCTAATCCAAAACATAGCACCCTACCAGCTACTAGGAGGAAAAATAACTGTCCTAACTGAAACCAGGACACCTTTTTTTCCTTTCTTTCTTCTTTTCCTTTTTCTCTATTTTTTCATTTTTTCCCCTTATTTTTCTTTTATTTTCTTTTTCCTTTTTCTTTCCCTTTTTATTTTTTCTTTTTTCTTTTTCTTTCCCTTTTTTCTTTTTTTTTCTTTTTCTTTCCCTTTATTTTTTTATTTCCTTTTTTCTTTTTCCTCTTTTTTTTTTCTTTCCCTTTTTTTTCTTTTTCTTTCCTTTTCTTTTCCTCTCTTTTTTTTCTTTCTTTCCCTTATTTTTTCTTTTTCTTTTTCTTTTTTTCTCTCTCTCTCTTTTTTTTTTTTTAGTAGAAACCATAAGGAGTTATCACAGATCTGGGGTAGGAGGTTTGAAGCCTTGGCCGAGCTGCCGTTGGCAGCGCCAGCAGAGGGGCTGCTGGGCTGAGGGGGGGCCGGCCCGGGGGTGGCTGGTGGCAGGGGGGCAGCAGCAGCGGCGGAGCCGAGGGCGGAGGTCGGCACGCCTCTCCTCCCTCTCCTGTGGGCGGTACAGGACATCCCCCCTGGGTGTCCTGGGGTGTTACTTCCGAAAGCAGCTCAGATCTCTGCTTTGACCTGGCCCCGCCAACTTCTGTCTTTTCTGCGTTCAATGGTGGGTCCGGCGGGACTTCCGCATGATTTAGAGGGGCATCCCCAGAGTTCTCACCAGCAATGTGTGTTAAAAGTCAGTAACAGTTCTGCAAGGGCTGCCGCTCCTAGTGTTGACATTTGGGCCACAGCGCAGGCAACCTCCTTCTCCGCCTCCATAGCATTTAGTGTCTCTAATACCGTTCGTCACAACTCACATACAGTTTTACCTCCTTTTCATCTTTTGAATCCCCCGTTATAGTCCTTTCCCACATGGTATTCCCAAACTCCCGCCATTCCGTAACAGGGAACAGCAATGCAGTCTCTCTAAAATGTCCCCATCGTTGTCCTAACTTGATCAATTTGATCAGTTTCTTTTCCATTGTCTCGATACCTCTCTTAGAGAGTATTCCAGCGAGCAACAATGCAGCAGCCTCCACTTCCATGGCTGTGCTTCCTCTGAGAGGTAGGGAGTGACCCTGATCCGTGTCTGCCAAGCAGCACCCTCTCAGCCGGTAATTTTCCCAATCCCCTCCTCTAGCTGCTTAACGCAGTCTTGGAGAACTCAGTCGAGCTGGACTATCTGGCGAGTAGCCATCCTCTGCTACCAGATGTTGTCGGAAAGGGAAACGGTCCCGAGTAACGATGCAACCTCGATGCGAGTATAATCGTCCTCCTTTATTGCAGGTTCTCACAGAGTATATATAGGCAACTAACTACAGCACGCGCCGATAACAACTTATAATTGGTCTAGCTTCTCCGTGCACTTGTCTCTAGCTTGTTTCCTCATTATCTCTAATACAAGGACATGGGAAACAGCACAAAGCCACCTGCAAATTCCTTTCCCAAACTCTGCACTTCCACATAGCCTTTACTTGTTTTGTTTTGTTATTCCCTTTCCCCATCCCTTTTCCCCTTTCCCTTTTTTCCCTTGAGTTAAATAGTTTAATTAATAAAAATCTTTCCTTAATAATTATTTTTTTTCCTTTAATTAAATTATCCTTATCTCAACCCATGAGTTGTTTTCCTTTACTTCTTCCCCTCCTCATCTAAGGAGGGGGAGTGAGAGAGCGGTTGTGGTATTTAGCTGCCTAGCACGGTAAAAACACCACATCTAGTGCGTGACAACTCTCTCGGTGAAGAACCTCTTCCTGATATCCAGCCTGAACCTCCCCTGTCGCAGCTTGACACCATTGCCGCGGGTTCTATCACTGGTGGCTAAAGAGAATAGATTGGCACCTGCCCCTCCACTCCCCCTCGTGAGGAAGATGTAGACCGTGATGAGGCCTCCTCTTTTCCAGGCTGAACAGGCCAAGTGACCTCAGATGCTCGTCATACGTCTTCCCCTCTAGGCCCTTCATCATCTTAGTAGCCCTACTCTGGACACTCTCCAATCGTTTCACATCCTTTTTGTACTGTGGTGATAAAAATTGTACACAGTATTCAAGGTGTGGCTGCACCAGTGCAGAGTAGAGCGGGACAATCACTTCCCTCGACTGACTAGCGATGCCGTGCTTGATGCACCCCAGGTTACGGTTGGCCCTCCTGGCTGCCAGGGCACACTGCTGGCTCATATTGCTATCGACCAAAACCCCCAGATCCCTCTCTGCGGGGCTGCCCTCCAGCATCTTGTCCCCCAGTCTGTACGTATAGCAAGGGTTGCCCCTTCCCAGGTGCAGGACCCAGCACTTGTTCTTGTTAAACTTCATGCAGATGGTGATTGCCCAGCTCTCCAGTCAGTCCAGATCTCTCTACAAGGCCTTTCCACCCTCAACAGAGTCCACAACTCCTCCAAGTTTAGTATCATCGGCAAATTTGCTCAAAACAACTTCTAGTCCTACATCCAAATTGTTTATAGAAACATTGAAGAGGACTGGCCCTAAAATGGAGCCTTGGGGGGACCCCACTAGTGACCATCCACCAGCCTGATGTAGCTCTGTTTACCATAACATTTTGAGCCCTACCCATCAGCCAATTATTCACCAATCGTATGATGCTTTTGTCTAGCTCTATACTGGACATTTTGTCCAGTAGGATCCTATGGGAAACTGTGTCAAAAGCTTTACTGAAATCCAAAAAGATCACGTCAGCTGATTTTCCTTGACTGACTCGATGGGTGATCTTATCATAAAAGGAAATCAAATTTGTTAGGCAGGACCTACCCCTCATGAACCCATGTTGGCTGGGACCTATGACTGCATTGTCCCCCCAGGTGCTCTTCAGTAACTTCAAGGATTATCTTCTCCATAATTGTACCAGGCACTGACATGAGACTGACAGGCCTGTAGTTACCAGGGTCTTCTTTCTTGCCCTTCCTGAAAACTGGCACAACATTTGCCAGCTTCCTGTCAACTGGGACCTCTCCAGATCCCCAAGACCGTTGAAAAAGCATTGAGAGAGGTCCTGTGATGACGTCAGGCAGCTCTCTGTGCACCCTAAGAAGAATCCAATCCGGACCCATGGACTTGTATGGATCCAGGTAGAGCAGCAAATCCTGCACACATTCAGGATTGGTTGGGAGTTTATCATTCCCACCATCATGGTCCTCCAGCTCAGGGCACCCGGGGTCCCGAAGCCTATCATCAGCACTGAAGACAGAGGCAAAGAATGCATTTAATGTCTCTGCTTTGCCTATGTCCTTGTCTGTGAGGTGACCATCCCCATCAAGTAGTGGGCCTATGTTTTCTTTGGTCCTCCTTTTTATGTTCACATATTTTAAAAAGCTGTTTTTGTTGTCTCCAACAGACCTGGCCAGCTTCAACTCTAATTGGGCTTTGGCCACACAAATTTTCTCCCTACAAAGGGGAACAGCATCCCTGTAATCTTTCCATGTTGCCCGACCCTGCTTCCAGCAGCCATACACTTTCTTTTTATGCCTAAGCTCCAGAAGATCCCTGGTCAGCCAGGCCAGCCTTCTGCCCTTCCTGCTTGACTTCTGATATTTTGGAATTGCCTGATCCTGTGCTTTTAGGAGGCAGTGCTTAAAGACTGACCAGCACTGATGGACACCAACACCTTCAAAAGTGGTTTTCCAGGGGATCTTAATAACTAGTTCCCTGAGCAGCCTGAAGTCTGCTCTTCCCATATCCAGGGCTGAGGTGTTGGTGGCAGTTTTCCTCCAATCACCAAAGATTTTGAACTCAACTACTTCATGGTCACTATGGCCAAGGCAGCCACCTATCCCCACTTCACCCACCAGACCCTCTCTGTTCTAAAGCAACAGATCTAGGAAGGCAGCTTTCCTAGTTGGCTCCCTTAGCACCTGCACCAAGAAGTTATCATTGAGGTGCTTTAAGAACCTCCTAAACCTGCCTGTGCCAGCCATGTGATATTCCCAGTTAACGTCTGGCAAGTTGAAATCCCCCAATAAGGACAAGGGCAGTTGATCTCGAGGTATATTTTAGTTCCTCAAAGAATAATTCATCAGTGTCATCATCTTGGCCGGGTGGTCTGTAATAGACTCCCACAATGACATCTCCTTTATTTGTTCGTCCTTTAATCCTTACCCAGAGGCTCTCAACCTTGCCATTGCCAACTGCTAGCTCCACACAGTCTAGCCCCTCCTTTACATACAACGCTACCCCCCCCCCGCCCCCCCCCCCCGCCTTGCCTCGCCTGCCCTGCCTGTCCCTCCTGAAAAGCCTGTAACCATCTATTGCAACACCCCAGTCACAGTCACAGGAGTCATCCCACCAGGTTTTGCTTATACGGATGATATCATAGCTTTGGGACTAGACCAATCCAGTTTATTCCTCATACCGTGCGCATTGGTGTAGAAGCACTTCAAATGCACTTCACTGTATGCAGCACCTTGTGGAGCAGACTGAAGGACCTCACTAGCACACAATCCCTCTGATTCTGGCATACCATCCCATAGCGTATCACGTGCGGGCCTGGTTTTATTCCTTTCCCCCTTCGACTCAAGTTTAAAGCCCTATCTATTAGCCCTGCTAAATTCTTGGGCAAAAATCCTTTTCCCCCTCTGAGGTAGGTGAATCTGGTCTGGTACCAGCAGGCCCAGTGTCGAGTAGACCTTCCTGTGATCAAGAAACCCAAAGTTCTGCTGGTGGCACCTAGCAATGTCTCTTACCTGAGCCTCAGGGAGGCAGCAGACTTCCTTTTGGGATGGCTCCGAACAGCAAATCGGGCCCTCTGTCACTTTCAGAAGGGAGTCCCCTATGACAATAACCTTTCTTTCTTGATAGAAGATGTAGTGATGGGGGGGTGTTGTGGTTTAACACGGTCGACAGCTATATACCACACAGCCGTTTGCTCACCCTCCCCCCTCGCTCTCTGGGATGGGGGAGAGAAACAGGAAAGTAAAGCCTGTGAGTTGAGATAAAGACAGTTTATTGACAGGAAAATAATAATAACAATAATAATAATGATAATAGTACTACTACTACTAATGTGTACGAAACAAGTGATGCACAATGCAATTGCTCACCACCCACTGACCAATGCCCAGCCCAACCCCGAGCAGCCGGCCCCCCCACCCCGGCTAGCCACCCCTATATATTGTTTAGCATGATGTCAGATGGTATGGAATACCCCTTTGGCCAGTTTGGGTCAGCTGTCCTGGGTCTGTCCCCTCCCAGCTCTTGCTGCACCCCCAGCCTGCCCGCTGGCAGGACAGAGCAAGAAGCTGAAAAGTCTTTGGCTTAGTGTAAGCACTGCTCTGCAACAAGTAAAACATCAGCATGTTATCAGCACTCTTCTCATCGTAATCCAAAACATAGCACCCTACCAGCTACTAGGAGGAAAATTAACTCTATCCTAACTGAAACCAGGACAGGGGGGTAGGTTGCCTTGACTTAGGCACCCCTTCCAACTGGGATGGGCTTTCATCTACATCATTGTTTTGACTGTCAAGTTCTAGAGCCTCATACCTGTTACGTAAGGGTAGTCAGAAAGGTGAGGTGGGCAGGGAGAGGGCTCGCCTACCATATTTATCAGCCTTCTCCATATCCTGGGTAACCAGGTCTCCCGTTTCCTTTTGGAGAAGACCCACATTTTCCCTAGTCTTCCTTTCATCACTAACGTACTTACAGAAGCCCTTCACGTCCCTGACCAGATTCAATTCTGTCTGGGCTTTGGCTTTCCTAACCTGATCCCTGGCTACTCAGACAATGTCTCTGTATTCCTCCCAGGCTACCTGTCCTTACTTCCACCCTCTGTAGGCCACTTTTTTCTTCTTGAGTTGGACCAGGAGCTCCTTGTTCATCCATGCAGGTCTCCTGGCATTTTTGCCTGAGTTCTTTGTTGGGACACATTGCTCTTGAGCTGGACGTGATCCTTGAATATTAATCAGCTTTTTTGGGCCACTCTTCCCTCCAAGGCTTTGTCCCATGGTACTCTACCAAGAGTCACTGTATCCAAGGCTGCCCTTGAGCTTCACATTCCCCACCAGCCCCTCCTTGGTGAGAACAAGGTCCAGCATAGCACCTCTCCTCATTGTCTCCTCTCTCCCTTGGAGAAGGAAGTTATCATCAATACATTCCAGGAACCTCCTGGATTGCCTATGCCCTGCTATGTCCCTCCAGCAGATATCAGGGATGGTTCAAGTCCCCCATGAAGACCAGGGTTTGTGAACATGAGGCTGCTTCTATCTGTCTAGAGGGCCTCATCTGCTTGGTCTTCCTGATCAGGTGGCAGACCCCAAAGCCCCATCCAACCTGGCCTCGAACACTTCCAGGGCATCCACAACTTCTCAGGGCAATGCATTCCAGTGTCTCACCACCTTCATAATGAAGAATTTCTTCCTTATATCTAATCTAAATATACCTTCCTTCAGTTTAAAACCATTACTCCTTGTTCTATCACTACATGCCCTTGTGAAAAGTCCCTCTGCAGCTTTCTTTTCGGTACTGTAAACTACCAAGAGTTCTTCTAGTATCCTGATGTTATTTTCCTGCACAACACAATCTACTGTGCTAACACAGCTAGACTAATTTAGGGCAAAGGATAAGTTCAGGATAAGCAGACTCTTAGGCTTTATCCTTGGAAACACATGCACTCATATAGTTCATTTATGGCAATAAACCCCTTTAAACTAGTCACCTTCCTCTCTTGGCTTCAATGGGGTTTGGATCACATCCTTAAAGATAATAATTTACAGAAATTATAGTTAATTTGAATAATAGCAATAAGAGAGAGTGCAGCAGGGATAGCACTGGAGATCCAACCAGCCAGACAGTAAGAAAGGTTCTGTTCTTTCATAGAGAGGAAAAGAATCCTTCATTAACTGTGGGGCACTGTTGTCATTTCTTGCAAAGAAAAAAAAGCAGAGAGCACAGTGACTGCTACATCACAAGTAAATGTGAAAAAAAAAGTTTGTGGGGGGGGTAGTTTATCTCATCACCAAAGCTTCTAGTATTTGGTTTTGTCCTGGTTTCAGTTAGGACAGTTATTTTTCCTCCTAGTAGCTGGTAGGGTGCTATGTTTTGGATTAGGATGAGAAGAGTGCTGATAACATGCTGATGTTTTAATTGCTGGAGAGCACTGCTTACACTATGCCAAGGACTTTTCAGCTCCTAGCTCTGTCCTGCCAGCGGGCAAGCAGGGGGTGCAGCAAAAGCTGGGAGGGGACAAACCCAGGACAGCTGACCCAAACTGGCCAAAGGGGTATTCCATACCATCTGACGTCATGCTAAACAATATATAGGGGTGGCTAGCCGGGGTGGGGGGGGTGGCTGCTCGGGGATAGGCTGGGCATCGGTCAGCGGGTGGTGAGCAATTGCATTGTACATCACTTGTTTGTACATATTATTATTATTATTATTTTCTATCTTAATAAACTGTCTTTATCTCAACTCACAGGCTTCACTTTCCCGTTTCTCTCCCCCATCCCAGAGAGGGAGGGGGGAGGGTGAGCGAACGGCTGTGTGGTGTTTAGCTGCCAGCCGGGTTAAACCACAACAGCCTTTTTGGCGCCCAACGTGGGGCACGAAGGGTTGAGATAACGACAGATCTAATCAGAATGTTGATTGCTTTAATATCAAGTCTGCTGTGCCTGTATTCCAAACTGAGTTTTATAGCACGTTACTTGCTGTATGTGATCCCTGTCGTGCTGTTTATCCTTTCCGGGCCCTGGTTTAAGATCGTTATGGTACTGTGCTGTGTAACAATAGCTTACGATATGATGAAATATCTGGCCATGACTCTAACTTGGTATTTGTACGCAGCACTGTCGTCGACTCTGTACTTTGGAAACTATATCTCGGACACTATTAACAATTAGACCTACTGCCTTTTTCCATCAGGGAGCCAGTCTGTGAAGGGGACAGGGAAAGATATTTTTCCTTACTTGTTCGCTCTCCCTTTCTCCTTCAGCACCCTCTTATCCCCCGAGCTAGTTACGATAGCTCTCCAAGATGTTGAATATCCTTGGGATACTCAGACCAGCATGTTCTTGTTGTTATGTCTCTTGAATGCGTTTCAGGTTTTGTTCAAGGTTAAACAACTACTTAGGAATCTCATGCAGAGGTCTGTCCTGAGGCGGGATACTTGTGAGTGGCAGGGAGTGTGGGAGGATATGGGCAGGTGGCTAGAGCAGTGGGCACCTCCGATGTTTTGTAGATTCACCCCTGAACAACTGCAAAATCCTAAAAAACTGGTAGAATGCTTGCAAAAAGAGTGTCATGACTCTGGCAGTTCCAAAGTGACACAACTCACTGTAGCATGTTGGGGCCTGGCCTATGCCTATTGAGCTGCAATTGATGCTACTATGAACCAAGTGACAGACCCTGCAGCCACCCCAGCTCCTGCTCCTGCAGCCGCTCCAGCTCCTGCTCCTGCAACTGCCCCAGCTCCAGCTCCTGCTCCTGCAGCCGCTCCAGCTCCTGCTCCTGCAGCCGCTCCAGCTCCCGCTCCTGCAGCCGCTCCAGCTCCTGCTCCTGCAGCCGCTCCTGCAGCCACCCCAGTTCCTGCTCCTGCAGCCACCCCAGCTCCAGCTCCTGCTCCTGCAGCCGCTCCTGCAGCCACCCCAGCTCCTGCTCCTGCAGCCACTCCAGCTCCTGCTCCTGCAGCCGCTCCTGCAGCCACCCCAGCTCAAGCTCTTGCAGCTCCAGCTCCTGCAGCTCCAGCTCCTGCAGCTTCTCCAGCTCCTGCAGCTCCAGCTCCAGTTCCTGCAGCCGCTCCAGCTCCTGCTCCTGTAGCTGTTCCAGCTCCAG
>NW_023309833.1:0-3127 GCF_011077185.1 Oxyura jamaicensis
ATTAACAAGGAAACAGCTGTGAGAACTGCTGAAAAAGGATTGACACAGATGTTGTGAGTAAAAGGTCCAGTGGAAGAGTGGAAAGTAACATCTGAACCAGGAAAGCTAAACTATCAGATGGACTTGAAGAAGCCTTTATGAAAGAGTATAAGCTAAATTGCTGTGGGAATTTTATTTTAATTACTCCTTTATTGTAATTACTCCTGTAAAATTAGTAAACAGAGAAACTCTTGAATAGATACCTATTAAGGGAAGAGACTTATCAATAACAGGGATCAGTTAAGCATTATCCCCTGAAGGTAACAGTAGGCTATCTGCAGTGTACACCCCTTTAAGATTAGGGAAGAGGGCAAGACCGGATAGGGAACTGGTGCTGCGGCTAGGAAGGTCTGCCAAGGGCTGCAATCCCTTCGGGCTGTGACTGCCGATCACTATGGCCCTTACTGGACCTCTTCTAGTCCTACTTGGGGTGAGTTTCTTGGCCCAAGCTATGGCCAACAACTGCAGTCAATGTATAGTAACTACTAGAAAAGGATGGTTGAGCTCCCAAACACTGGTGTATCATTCTGTTATAAGTTACGTCTCAATCAATTTCAGAGAGCATTGCTTCACTCATACAAATAAGTTTATTGAGTAAGCAGCCAGCAAGCAAAACAGCGCTGGGCGGCTGGGGAGTCTCTGCTCTGCCAACGGCGCGCACCCACCCCCCTCCAGAGTCCCCTTTTATAGTCTGGTGAACACATGGTATATCCAGGTATGTTCTGCAACTGCGCACACTGTCGGTAGGGGGTCGTGTCAGTCTTTCTGGTGGTCGTGGAGCTGAAGGCCCTAGTCTTCCTCTGCATTGTGATTCAACTCCTTTTTCCTTATTTGGTCCCAGCATGTTGCCAAACCAGTTTAACAACTTATAGAAAAGAAGGGGGAAAGGGGCATAATGTCTAGCCAGGTGCTTCACAGTTTCTTATCTCAGCAAGAAACCTTCACTACCCCGACTCTTCAAACAGAACTCCTTGCTCTTATAATACAAAAAAAATGAACAAACATCGATTGTATATTACAATACTGTCTATGACTGTAAAGGCCAGAAAATAGGAAGCTGCGTTTTTAACCTAACTCAGTATGCTCTATGCAGAGGAGGTGACAGGACCGTATGCTATGATCCAAAAGAACTCCCTTATCAATATTGGGTAGAATTGAAGACAGATTTGAGAGTAGGCAAACTAATTGGAACAAGTGAAGTTGTAACCACCCTGAATACCTCAGTGTCGATAACCTTTGATGCCTGTGATATTATAGATGAAGACCCATATACTGATTGTGGAAGCCTGAGTTGGAGGAGATATTATAGTAACCAGCCCAAGTACATTTGTCCTAGAAAGGGTGGAACAGTGGCTTCTACGTGTTACACTGATTGGATAAGAGATTATCCATGGGACCAGAGTTATCATTACTGTGGACCCTCAAATTCGGGTTGTGCTTGTTGGAGTATGGATCTTGGGGCTATGGGACCCAAATATATATATGCTTAATAGAGTAATTAGGTTGTAAGCTGTAGTAGAAATAGTTGTGAATAAAACCGGAGATGCACTCGGATTAATTGCAAAACAAAATACCAAGATGAGAACTGCTTTGTATCAAAATTGCTTAGCTTTAGATTATTTGCTAGCACAAGAAGGAGGAGTCTGTGGAAAATTTAACCTTAAGTAACTGCTGTTTAGAGATTGATGATGAAGGAAAAGCTGTGAATGAACTTGTAAAAAGAAGTGAAGAAAATTGCACATCCCAGTTCAAACTTGGAATGAAATCAATTTAAGAGAATTATGGGGAGACTTTATGAGTGGTGGTTCGCTTACGAGAACAGGGATAGTTGTATTGGGAATATGTGGAGGGTTGTTAATAATTCCATGTTTAATACCCTGTTTTACCAGATTAATACACTCGGTTATAAAAGGAATGCAAATATCTGTGGTAGCTGTTGACCCAGAACCAGGGGAAGAGAAAACCCATTCCCTGATGATAATGAAAACAAAAGAAGATTCAAAATTGGTACCAATTTGGCAAGTATTGACTCGATTGGAAAAAAAAAAAAAAAAAATACGAGTCAATACCATGAAAAAAAGAAATGGGGGATTGTGAAATGTGTTAATTTGATTCGTGTCAATATGGAGCAATGCTAGGGCCGCATGATGAAATATAACCTTCTATTTAAGAAAAACAGAGTGATTAGTGTACATAGTTCTTGTATCATGCAAAGGAACAGTCCAGCAATTTGTGTAAATAGAGAGGTTGAAGGGCGAATATTGAGACTCGAGTCTGAGAGATAAGTGGACCAAGGAGTTTTTTATGAATCTGCAGACTTTTGCATGGGATGCTGCTCAAGCCTCTGATATCCGGCAAAGTGATCCACCAAATAAGGAGAAAGGGGGAGTTGAAGGACAACCGAAGGACAAAGCCTGGGAGGAAGACTACGAGCCTTCAGCACAAGAGACCCCCAGAAAGACCACCAGAGACTGATACGCATGCGTCCGGAGAGGCCTTGTTGAACTTGATACAGTTGGCCTCGACCCATCAGTCCAGCCTATCCAGATCCTCCTGCAGAGCCTTCCTACCCTCGAGCAGATTGAACCACGCACCTAACTTGGTTGTCGTCTGCAAACTTGCTGAGGGTGCACTTTTTCCCCTTGTCCAGATCATCGATGAAGAAAAAAAAAAGGTGAGGAGGTGGCGACGTCTCCAACCTGCGACCCTAGCGACTCCCCGCCCATGAGGGTGGAAGGGCAGGGGAGCGCCTCTACCCATTGCGCCAACGCCGCCTCCTCAATATTAATTAATATTATTAATTTAATGGCAACATCTTTGGAGAAACTTCCAGTTTTTGTTGTACAACACTGCTTTCTGGTGGTGATTCAGGCATGGGGAGTTCATTCAGTTCAACGTGCTGTAAATATAGCCCCACTTTTTCCCCTTTAATAGTTCCAGGGCCCTGCATAGAGCATACAGCTCACAAGCCTGAGCTGACCGTGATGGACTCAAAGGTCCTGATTCCACAGGTTCTAGGTCCTTATTAATTATTACATGTTCTGATTTGGCCATTCTATCATATAGTACTGAACCATTTTTAATTTGC
>NW_023309834.1:0-5336 GCF_011077185.1 Oxyura jamaicensis
TCTCCTCTCCTCTCCTCTCCTCTCCTCTCCTCTCCTCTCGACTCTTTGTCTCTGCTGGGCCCCACCTTCCACACCCAAATGTGTCCCTTGGCTCTCAGTGCCCCTCCCCTGCCCCATGGCATAACAGAGCCATGGCTGGGACACGTTACCCTTAGGTGTTGGAGTGCTTCTTTGCTTTTTGGATGGCACTAAATGTTCCTTCACCAATGGTCTAGATCCTTCTTCATTTCAGGTCACATCTCAATGGCCTTCACTCTGCTTCGAGTGTTTGCTTTATCTCAGGGAGGAACTGGATTACGTCTCCTTGATTAGTCTGAGGCCCAACACAAAGCCTTTTGCCTCCTGCCATGACAGGACAATTCAAATAACTTTCCCTTCCTCTGGGCACTGATCTGATGGCTCATCTCACATTTTTCACCTTCATACCCAGAGTTGGAAGGGGATGGATTCCCCAAGTGGAACAAGTTGATGGGTTGTGTCCCAGCTCTTTGAAGTTTCCTGTTCTTGAGTCTTGCAGCCTGAATTTGCTGCAGATGACCCAGGATGGCCAATGGATGTTCAGCTGTCTCCTAGGAACAAAGGAGAGTATCTTGGGTTCCCAAGGGCCATTTCCACTTTGGGTCAGTCTCAGGAATTCACTGAGGAAGGGGTGTGTCCTTATAGGGGTTTGTGTGCTAGGCTGGACTATAATTGCAAGGATAAAGACCACTGCTGGCAGTGGAGGTGCCCTGGTGTCCTGGTCTCCTTCAGCACCCTCTTATCCCCCGAGCTAGTTACGATAGCTCTCCAAGATGTTGAATATCCTTGGGATACTCAGACCAGCATGTTCTTGTTGTTATGTCTCTTGAATGCGCTTCAGGTTTTGTTCAAGGTCCTGCTCCTGCAGCAGCTCCTGCAGCCACCCCAGCTCCTGCTCCTGCAGCCGCTACTGCAGCCGCTCCAGCTCCTGCTCCTGCAGCCGCTCCTGCAGCCACCCCAGCTCCTGCTCCTGCAGCCGCTCCAGCTCCTGCTCCTGCAGCCGCTCCAGCTCCTACAGCTCCAGCTCCTGCAGCTCCAGCTCCTGCAGCTGCTCCAGCTCCTGCAGCTCCAGCTCCACCTCCTGCAGACGCTCCAGCTCCGGCTCCTGTAGCTGTTCCAGCTCCAGCTCCTGCAGCCGCTCCAGCTCCTGTGGCTGGGCCAGAGAAACGAGCCGTAGCAGTGCAAGTTGCCCCTGCAGAGGGTGTTCCAACCCCTGTGGCAGACCCTGTGGTTGGGTCAGAGAAACGAGCTGTAGCAGTACAAGTTGCCCCTGTAGACAAGGTGAAAAAATGGTATAGAGACTCAGGTCGTTTAGAACGCAGAGAGTCTTCTGCTAGGTCTAGGTGCAGAGAAGACGAGGTCGGACTATCAGAGGAGCAGGAGGATGAAGATGGGGATATTGAAAAATCAACAGTAGTTACCCGAAACCTATACCAGCGTGAGCTACGAGATGTGCGAAAAGATTTTGGTCGCTGCATAGGTGAGCAGCTTGTCACCTGGCTGCTCCGGTGCTGGGATACTGGAGCCAATTGTGTGGAATTAGAGGGCAAGGAAGCCAGGCGTCTGGGATCCCTTGCTAGAGATGCAGGCATTGACAAAGCAATTGCAGATGGAGCACGATCTCACAGCCTCTGGAGGCGTCTCCTGTATGCTGTAAGGGAAAGGTTTCCCTACAAGGAAGAACTTGTATGTCTGCCAAGCAAGTGGACCACGATGGAGAAGGGAATCCAGTACCTGAGGGAATTAGCCGTACGGGAGGTGATTTATGAGGACCCAGACAATGGACCCACAGATCCAGATGGACCCACAGATCCAGATGAAGTCAGGTGTACACGACCCATGTGGCGGAAGTTTGTACGGAGTGCACCATCATCATATGCCAGCTCATTGGCAATAATGGCCTGGAAAGAGGATGAGGAACCCACAGTGGGTGATGTGGCTAAACAACTCCGGCAGTACGAAGAAAGCCTCTCCTCTTCCCTACAGGCCTGCGTCTTGGCTGTGGAGAAACTTCCTGAAAGCGTCCATCAACTAAAAGAGAATACTTTGGATAAACTCTCTGAAGAGGTCCAGCAACTTAAAGAGAGATTATTTTCTTCCCCACCTGAACGAACCAGGGTCCACCAACTAAAAGAGAATACTTTGGAGAAACTCTCTGAAGAGGTCCAGCAACTTAAAGAGAGTTTATTTTCCTCCCCTCCTGTACAAACCAATGTCTCTGCTATTAGGGGTAAGCGCTCATCCGTGCAAGGAAGACGATATGGTGGATACACACCTCGTGCCATCCTGTGGTTTTACCTACGGGACCATGGAGAGGACATGAGAAAATGGGATGGAAAATCCACCGTGACCCTAGAGGCACGGGTACGTGAGTTGCAAAAGAAAACAATTGGGAAAAAGGGGGTCTCTGAAAAGTTTGCTGCTCCAACTTCCAGCAGGCAGTCCTTTAAACACAGGAATGAAGATTCTGACGAGGATTAGAGGGGCCCTGCCTCCAGCCAGGGGGAGGAAAGGGACAATCGAGTTTATTGGACTGTGTGGATTCGATGGCCTGGCACGTCAGACGCACAGAAGTATAAGGCTTTAGTAGACACCGGTGCACAATGTACTCTAATGCCATCAGGCTATAAGGGGCCAGAACCCATCAGTATTTATGGAGTGACGGGAGGATCCCAGCAATTAACTGTATTGGAAGCTGAAGTGAGTCTAACTGGGAATGAGTGGCAAAAACACCGTATTGTGACTGGCCCGGATGCTCCATGCATCCTTGGCATAGACTATCTTAGAAGAGGATATTTTAAGGACCCGAAAGGGTTCCGCTGGGCTTTTGGCATAGCTGCCTTAGAGACAGAGGGCATTGAACAATTGTCTACCTTGCCCGGTCTCTCAGAGGACCCTTTTGTTGTGGGGTTGCTGAGGGTCGAAGAACAACAAGTGCCAATTGCTACTACAACTGTGCACCGGCGGCAATATCGCACCGACCGAGACTCCCTGATTCCCATCCATGAGCTAATTCGTCAACTGGAGAGCCAAGGAGTGATCAGCAAGACTCATTCACCTTTTAATAGTCCCATATGGCCAGTGCGGAAGTCTAATGGGGAGTGGAGACTAACCGTGGACTATCGTGGCCTGAACGAGGTCACACCACCACTGAGTGCTGCAGTGCCGGACATGCTAGAACTTCAGTACGAACTGGAATCAAAGGCAGCCAAGTGGTACGCCACAATTGATATCGCTAATGCATTTTTCTCCATCCCTCTAGCAGCAGAGTGCAGGCCACAGTTTGCTTTTACTTGGAGGGGAGTCCAATATACTTGGAATCGGCTGCCCCAGGGGTGGAAACACAGCCCTACAATTTGCCATGGACTGATCCAGTCTGCGCTGGAGCAGGGGGAAGCTCCTGAACACCTGCAGTACATCGATGACATCATTGTGTGGGGTAACACAGCAAAGGAAGTTTTTGAGAAAGGGAAGAAAATAATCCAAATCCTTCTGAAGGCCGGTTTTGCCATAAAACAAAGTAAAGTTAAAGGATCTGCACGAGAGATCCAGTTTTTAGGAATAAAATGGCAAGATGGACGTCGTCAGATCCCAATGGATGTGATCAACAAAATAACAGCTATGTCTCCACCAACTAGCAAAAAGGAAACACAAACTTTCCTAGGTGTCGTGGGGTTTTGGAGAATGCACATTCCAAACTACAGTCTGATTGTAAACCCGCTCTACCAAGTAACCCGTAAGAAGAATGATTTTGAATGGGGCCCTGAGCAACGACAAGCTTTTGAACAAATTAAGCAGGAAATAGTTCATGCAGTAGCCCTTGGGCCAGTCCGAACGGGACCAGATGTAAAGAATGTGCTCTACACCGCAGCCGGGGAGAATGGCCCCACCTGGAGCCTCTGGCAGAAAGAACCTGGGGAAACTCGAGGTCGACCCCTAGGCTTTTGGAGTCGGGGATACAGAGGATCTGAGGCCCGCTACACTCCAACCGAAAAGGAGATCTTGGCGGCATATGAAGGAGTTTGATCTGCTTCGGAAGTGGTCGGTACTGAAGCACAGCTCCTCCTGGCACCCCGACTGCCAGTACTGGGCTGGATGTTCAAAGGAAGGGTCCCCTCTACACATCATGCAACTGATGCTACATGGAGCAAGTGGGTTGCACTGATTACTCAGCGGGCTCGACTAGGAAACCCCAGTCGTCCGGGAATCTTGGAAGTGATTATGGATTGGCCAGAAGGCAAATACTTTGGGATGTCATCAGAGGAGGAGGTGGTCCGTGCTGAGGAAGCTCCACTGTACAACAAGCTACCAGAAAATGAGAAGAGATATGCCCTGTTCACTGACGGGTCCTGTCGCATTGTGGGAAAGCATCGGAGATGGAAAGCTGCTGTATGGAGTCCTACACGACGAGTTACAGAAGCTGCTGAGGGAGAAGGTGAATCGAGTCAATTTGCAGAAGTAAAAGCCATCCAGCTGGCTTTAGATATTGCTGAACGAGAAAAGTGGCCAGTTCTCTACCTATACACTGATTCGTGGATGGTAGCAAATGCCCTTTGGGGGTGGTTACAGCAATGGAAACAGAACAACTGGCAGCGCAGGGGCAAACCCATTTGGGCTGCTGCATTATGGCAAGATATTGCTGCCCGGGTAGAGAACCTGGTTGTAAAGGTACGCCATGTAGATGCCCATGTGCCCAAGAATCGGGCTACTGAAGAACATCAAAACAACCAGCAGGTGGATCAGGCTGCCAAGATTGAACTGGCTCAGGTGGACCTGGACTGGCAACATAAGGGTGAACTATTTGTAGCCCGATGGGCCCATGAAACCTCGGGCCATCAAGGCAGAGATGCAACATACAGATGGGCTCGTGATCGAGGGGTGGACCTGACCATGGACACTATAGCACAGGTTATTCATGATTGTGAAACATGTGCTGCAATCAAGCAAGCCAAACGGTCAAAGCCTCTTTGGTACGGGGGACGATGGCTGAAATATAAATATGGAGAGGCCTGGCAAATTGATTACATCACACTCTCTCAAACCCGCAATGGTAAGCGCCACGTACTTACAATGGTGGAAGCAACCACTGGGTGGCTGGAAACATATCCTGTGCCCCATGCCACTGCCCGAAACACTATCCTGGGCCTTGAAAAGCAAGTGCTATGGCAACATGGCACCCCAGAAAGAATTGAGTCAGACAATGGGACTCATTTCCGAAACAACCTTATAGATACTTGGGCCAAAGAACATGGTATTGAGTGGGTATATCATATCCCCTATCACGCACCAGCCTCCGGTAAAGTTGAGCGATACAATGG
>NW_023309835.1:0-2367 GCF_011077185.1 Oxyura jamaicensis
CCCCCAGCCTTCCGAAGCCCCGCGCAGTGCAGACCCCGCACGCCCGGCCCGGTCCGGTCCGGCGCAGCGCCGCCCCCGCCCCGCAGGAGGGCCATTTCCGCAGGAGCCGCCGACCGCCCGCCGCCTCGCCCCCTCCCGGCCCGGCCCCGACCACCAACCTCGTTGCGGCACCACGCCCCGGCCCGGCCGCTTCCGCCCTCAGCGCCGGCAAACTCTGCACTCCACTTCCGCCCTGGGTACCTCCGAGCCAATCACGGAGTGATTCCGCCCTCAGTGAAGTCATGCCGTGACGCAACTTCCGCCCTCAGGGTCAAGCCAATCACGGCGCTGCTTGCCTGTGCGAAGGCAACCTTGAGGTTGTTTTTTTGGTTTTTTTTTTTTAAATAATAATAATAATAATAAAAAACAAGGTCCGGGTGTTCTTGGTTCTCTCTCATCAAGGATATCTGTGAGAAAAATCCCAATTTTCTTCAGACAGGAACTCCTGGGAAGCTATTTTATTCGCGATTGCAGCGACAGGCCTAAGGTTTCTCGTCCCTAAGGCCCTGGGGGGCAGGCAGAGAAGGATCCCGAGCTCCCAAAGCCCTGTACTCCAGGGAACTCTTGCTCATTCTAGCTTAGAAATTGCTAAACTGTTTGGGATTAAGTTTTCTGGGGGGGGGAAAGGTAGTGGTAAGCTTGAAGCAGAAATGGACTGTGAGAACACTTCAACCAACCAATACAAGTTTGGCAACTGCAGATGACGCTCTGTAATGAGAGGAACTAGGAAACCTTGAAACTCCCCGCGCTCTCAGGCTTCCCTATGTGACTACCCTGGTACCTCGCACTCAGCTTGGGTTTCTTTTTTGTTTGTTTGGTAGGGTGGAACTCTCCATCCACACCAGATTTCACCTATGCCTGTCAAAAGCAAGTTTGCCTGCCTGCCTGACCCGAGCTCTTGCACAAAAATTCAGCTACATATGTTTGGAAATCAAACTCTCTTTTGTTTTCCGGACTTTGCTATAGCTAGTTAAATATATTGCCTTCTTGTTTGGCTGGTGTACTATAAAGTATTCATTTTCTAAGCAAACCACATGCCATAGGGCTTCTGGCAAGTGTCAAATAACTGATAATCACTAGTATCTCCAGCACAATCGGTTAATTTAGTCATGGGAAAATCTGGCTGACTGCCACATCTGCTGACATAAACCAGCACGTGGAAGCACCCACACGTAACATGCAAGAAGCCTGCCTACTGGTCCCTTACACAACGACTTCCATCTCCCTTTCTACCAGACAACAAAAAGCACCTTCCCTGCCCTCCTTCTGAACTCTGTTTTTTTCCAGCTGTTGCTGCAACCAGAACCACTCTGGGGGCTCAGCAGATCCTTTGGGAACGCCCAGCTTTGTATGGCAGTCGACTGGGGAGCAGCCTGAATCCCGGGTTTTAGATGTTGGTTCATCTCTGCTGAGATGATGGTCACTGCGCATGCTCCCTGGCAGTACGGATGTCATGCGAGGTGTTGAGGGGGGGCATTCGCACCAGCCCTGTCATTCAGTTACAGAAGGCACAACTCACCTCAGATTTCAGCCTGGCCTTTCACTTCCTAAAGTCAAAGAGCAGCACCACTGAGAACGACAAAGCCACACCAACAGTTATTGCATTGTGGTGGTTTTACAGTGACGGGCAGCTAAACCCCACTACAACCTCCTTCTCTCTCCCTTCTTCAAAAGAGGGAGGGGAGGAAGAAGAAAGTATGCTGACAAGAAAAAAAAAAAAAAAAAAAAAAAGCTCATGGGTTGAGATAAGGTATTTTAATTAAAGGGGGGGAAATATTAAAAATCAAACAAAGCCAAAAAAAAATAAAAAATAAAAAATAAAATTACTCTCTACTTCCCATCAGTAAGTGGTGTTCAGCTAAATCCCAGGAAGCAGGGCCTCAATACACACAGCAGTTGTTTGGGAGGACAACTATCTTCAAAACGGGAGCCACCTCCCTCCTTCCCCTTTCCCACCTTTTATTGCTGAGTGTGACACCATATGGTATGAACTATCCCTTTGGTTGTATGGGCCTGTATGGGCCGCTGCAGGGAAAGTGAACTCCATCCCAACCAGATCCAGTACACACAGGGAAAGATTTTCAGGAAAGAATTTCCCTTCACAACTGTACTGGGTCTGGCTGGGATGTTAACTTTCCCCGCAGCAGCCCATACAGTGCTGTGCTCTGCACTTGTAGCTAGAACAGCAGTGGTATATCACACCAGTGTTGTGTCTGCTGCTGAGAAGTGCTGGCACAGCATCAGGACTCTCTCTGACCCTCCTAGGGGGTGGGCAAAAAAGTGAGAAAGAAACATCAGCAGGGCAGCTGACCTAAACCAACCAGAGGG
>NW_023309836.1:0-3357 GCF_011077185.1 Oxyura jamaicensis
TAGAATAGAATAGAATAGAATAGAATAGAATAGAATAGAATAGAATAGAATAGAATAGAATAGAATAGAATAGAATAGAATAGAATAGAATAGAATAGAATATCCTGAGTTGGAAGGGACCCTTAAGGATCATCAAGTCCAACTCTCGACACCGCACAGGTCTACCCAAAAGTTCAGACCATGTGCCTAAGTTCACAGTCCAATCTCTTCTTAAATTCAGACAGGCTCGGTGCAGTGACAACTTCCCTGGGGAGCCTGTTCCAGTGTGCAACCACCCTCTCTGTGAAGAACCCCCTCCTGATGTCCAGCCTAAATTTCCCCTGCCTCAGCTTAACCCCGTTCCCGCGGGTCCTGTCACTAGTGTTAATGGAGAAAAGGTCTCCTGCCTCTTGACAACCCCTTACGAGGAAGTTGTAGACTGCGATGAGGTCTCCCCTCAGCCTCCTCTTCTCCAGGCTGAACAGGCCCAGTGACCTCAGCCGTTCCTCGTACGTCTTCCCCTCCAGGCCTTTCACCATCTTCATAGCCCTCCTCTGGACACTCTCCAACAGTTTCATGTCCTTTTTATACTGTGGTGCCCAGAACTGCACACAGTACTCGAGGTGAGGCCGCACCAGCGCAGAGTAGAGCGGGACAATCACCTCCCTTGACCTACTAGCGATGCCGTTCTTGATGCACCCCAGGATACGATTGGCCCTCCTGGCTGCCAGGGCACACTGCTGGCTCATATTCAACTTGCTGTCTACCACGACCCCCAGATCCCTCTCTTCTAGGCTGCTCTCCAGCGTCTCATCGCCCAGTCTGTACATGCAGCCAGGGTTTCCCCGTCCCAGGTGCAGGACCCGGCACTTGCTCTTATTGAACTTCATGCGGTTGGTGATCGCCCAGCTCTCCAACCTGTCCAGATCCCTCTGCAAGGCCTTTACGCCCTCATTTGAGTCCACAACTCCTCCAAGTTTGGTGTCATCAGCAAACTTGCTCAAAATACCCTCTATTCCTACATCCAGATCATTTATAAAAATATTGAAAAGTACCGGCCCTAAAATGGAGCCTTGAGGGATCCCACTGGTGACCGCCCGCCAGCCTGACGCAGCTCCATTTACCATAACCCTTTGGGCCCTGCCCGTTAGCCAATTGCTCACCCATCGTATGATGTTTTTATTTAGCTGTATGGTGGACATTTTGTCCAGTAGGATCCTATGGGAAACCGTGTCAAAAGCCTTGCTGAAGTCCAAAAAAATCACATCAGCTGGTTTCCCTTGGTCCACCATACGGGTGATCTTATCATAAAAGGAAATCAGGTTAGTTAGGCAGGACCTACCCTTCACAAACCCATGCTGGCTGGGACCAATGACTGCTTTGTCCCCCAGGTGCGCCTCAATAAGTCCGAGAACCAACTTCTCCATGATTTTACCAGGCACTGACGTGAGACTGACAGGCCTGTAATTGCTAGGGTCTTCTTTCTGACCCTTCTTGAAAATTGGCACAACATTTGCCAGCTTCCAGTCTACTGGGACCTCTCCAAATTCCCAGGATCGTTGAAAAATAATTGAGAGAGGTTCCGCGATGACATCCGCCAGCTCTTTCAGCACCCGGGGATGAATCCCATCCGGACCCATGGACTTGTAGGGATCCAGGTGGAGTAGCAAATCCCGCACACGTTCAGGGTCAGTTGGGAGTTTGTCATCCCCACCGTCCCGGTCCTCCAGCTCAGGGCACCCTGGGTCCCGAAGCCCATCATCGGCATTGAAGACAGAGGCAAAGAAGGCGTTAAGCGTCTCTGCTTTGCCTACGTCATCGTCTGTGAGGAGACCTTCCCTATCAAGGAGCAGCCCTATGTTTTCTTTAGTTCTCCTTTTTCCATTTACATATCTAAAAAAAACCTTTTTATTTTCTCTCACAGACACAGCCAGCTTCAACTCTAGCTGTGCTTTGGCCACTCGAACTTTCTCCCTACAAACACGAACAGCATCCCTGTATTCTTTCCATGACGCCTGGCCCTCCTTCCAGTAGCGAAACACTCTCTGTTTCCGCCTAATCTCCATTAGAATGTTCCTGGTCAGCCACGCCGGCTTCCTGCCCCGCCTGCCTGACTTGCGATATTTTGGAATTGCCTTATCTTGTGCTTCTAGGAGGCATCGCTTAAAGAGTGACCAGCACTGGTGGACATCGAGGCCTTCAAGAGCAGTTTCCCAGGGGACCTTACTGACTAGTTCCCTGAGCAGCCTGAAGTCCGCTTTCCCCATATCTAGGGATGAGGTTTTGGTGGCGCTTTTCCTTCTGTCACCATAAATGTTGAACTCAACCACTTCATGGTCGCTATGACCGAGGCGGCCACCAATCACCACATCTCCCACCAGACCCTCTCTGTTTTCTAGCAACAGGTCTAGGAGGGCACCTTTCCTAGTTGGCTCCGTTAGCACCTGTACCAAGAAGTTATCATCTAGGTGCTTCATGAACCTCCTGGACTTGCTCGTGTCAGCCGTGTGGCACTCCCAGTTAACGTCCGGCAAGTCCCCCATAAGGACAAGGGGAGTTAATCTCGAGGCCTCTCTTAGTTCTGTAAAGAATAATTTATCGGCGCTATCATCCTGGCCAGGCGGTCTGTAATAGACTCCCACAACTACATCCCCTTTATTCGTTCGTCCCTTGATCCTTACCCAGAGGCTCTCAACTTTGCCATCGCCAACCTGAAGTTCCACACAGTCCAGCCCCTGCTTCACATACATCGCCACCCCACCACCTCGCCTACCCTGCCTGTCCCTCCTGAAGAGCCTGTAACCATCTATCGCAACACCCCAGTCACAGGACTCATCCCACCAGGTTTCGCTTATGCCGATGATGTCGTAGTTGCGGGACTGGGCCAGGACTTCTAGCTCATCTATTTTATTCCTCATACTGCATGCGTTTGTGTAAAAGCACTTCAGGTGCGTCTCCTTACACTCAGCACCTTGTGGATCTGACCAAAGGACCCCACTGGCACACAGCCCCTCTGATTCTAGCGTACCATCCCTTAGGTCTTCACCGGCTCGCCTGGTTTTAGCCCCTTCCCCCTTCGACTCTAGTTTAAAGCCCTATCTATCAGCCCTGCCAACTCCTGACCTAAGATCCTTACCCCTCTCCGAGAGAGGTGCATCCCATCCGGTGCCATCAGGCCCGGTGTAGCATAGACCTTCCCGTGATCAAAGAAACCAAAATTCTGCCGGTCACACCAGTCTCGAAGCCACGAGTTTATGTGAACAGTACGTCTTTCAGCTTCGATCCCCCCCTATCGGAAGGACAGAGGCAAACACCACCTGCGCCCCTGATCCTCTAAGTAGTCGCCCCAAATCCCTAAAGTCTCTTTTGATCGCCTTC
>NW_023309837.1:0-8852 GCF_011077185.1 Oxyura jamaicensis
GAGCTTTAATTCTATTCATGCTAAGTCTCAGTGAGACATACCAGCATCCTTGTGGACCCACTCATTTTAATGCTGTAAAATCGTGGGTCAGATGATTCAAAGTCTTAATGTAATGTACTCAAGTAGGGTGTCCTGGTTTCAGTTAGGACAGTTATTTTTCCTCCTTGTAGGTGGTAGGGTGTTATGTTTTGGATTAGGATGAGAAGAGTGCTGATAACATGCTGATGTTTTAATTGCTGCAGAGCAGGGCTTACACTAAGCCAAGGACTTTTCAGCTTCTCATTCTGTCCTGCCAGCAGGCAGGCTGGAGGTGCAGCAAGAGCTGGGAGGGGACAGACCCAGGACAGCTGACCCAAACTGGCCAAAGGGGTATTCCATACCATCTGACGTCATGCTAAACAACATATAGGGGTGGCTAGCCGGGGTGGGGGGCCGGCTGCTCGGGGTTGGGCTGGGCATCGGTCAGCGGGTGGTGAGCAATTGCATTGTGCATCACTTGTTTGTACATATTATTATCATTATTATTTTCTATCTTAATAAACTGTCTTTATCTCAACTCAAAGGCTTTACTTTCCTGTTTCTCTCCCCCATCCCAGAGAGGGAGGGGGGAGGGTGAGCGAACGGCTGTGTGGTGTTTAGCTGCCAGCCGGGTTAAACCACAACAGCTCTTTTGGTGCCCAAAGTGGGGCACGAAGGGTTGAGATAACGACAGATCTAATCAGAATGTTGATTGCTTTAATATCAAGTCTGCTGTGCCTGTATTCCAAACTGAGTTTTATAGCACGTTACTTGCTGTATGTGATCCCTGTTGTGCTGTTTATCCTTTCCGGGCCCTGGTTTAAGATCGTTATGGTACTGTGCTGTGTAACAATAGCTTACGATATGATGAAATATCTGGCCATGACTCTAACTTGGTATTTGTACTCAGCACTGTCGTCGACTCTGTACTTTGGAAACTATATCTCGGAAACTATTAACAGTTACACCTACTGCCTTTTTTCATCAGGGAGCCAGTCTGTGGAGGGGAGAGGGGAAGATATTTTTCCTTACTTGTTCACTCTCCCTTTCTCCTTCAGCACCCTCTTATCCCCCGAGCTAGTTACGATAGCTCTCCAAGATGTTGAATATCCTTGGGATACTCAGACCAGCATGTTCTTGTTGTTATGTCTCTTGAATGCGCTTCAGGTTTTGTTCAAGGTTAAACAACTACTTAGGAATCTCATGCAGAGATCTGTCCTGAGGCGGGATAATTGTGAGTGGCAGGGAGTGTGGGAGGATATGGGCAGGTGGCTAGAGCAGTGGGCACCTCCGATGTTTTGTAGATTCACCCCTGAACAACTGCAAAATCCCAAAAAACTGGTAGAATGCTTGGAAAAAGAGTGTCATGACTCTGGCAGTTCCAAAGTGACACAACTCACTGTAGCATGTTGGGGCCTGGCCTATGCCTATCGAGCTGCAATTGATGCTACTATGAACCGAGTGACAGACCCTACAGCCGCTCCAGCTCCTGCTCCTGCAGCCGCTCCAGCTCCTGCTCCTGCAGCCACTCCTGCTCCTGCAGCCGCTCCTGCTCCTGCAGCCGCTCCTGCTCCTGCAGATGCTCCTGCTCCTGCAGACGCTCCAGCTCCAGCTCCTGCAGCTGCTCCAGCTCCTACAGCCGCTCCAGCTCCAGCTCCTGCAGCTGCTCCAGCTCCTGTGGCTGAGTCAGAGAAACGAGCTGTCGCAGTACAAGTTGCCCCTGTAGACAAGGTGAAAAAATGGTATAGAGACTCAGGTCGTTTAGAACGCAGAGAGTCTTCTGCTAGGTCTAGGTGTAGAGAAGACAAGGTTGGGCTATCAGAGGAGCAGGAGGATGAAGATGGGGATATTGAAAAATCAACAGTAGTTACCCGAAACCTATACCAGCGTGAGCTACGAGATGTGCGAAAAGATTTTGGTTGCTGCATAGGTGAGCAGCTTGTCACCTGGCTGCTCTGGTGCTGGGATACCGGAGCCAATTGTGTGGAATTAGAGGGCAAGGAAGCCAGGCGGCTGGGATCCCTTGCTAGAGATGCAGGCATTGACAAAGCAATTGGAGATGGAGCACGATCTCACAGCCTCTGGAGGCGTCTCCTGTATGCTGTAAGGGAAAGGTATCCCTACAAGGAAGAACTTGTATGTCTGCCAGGCAAGTGAACCACTATGGAGAAGGGAATCCAGTACCTGAGGGAATTAGCCGTACGGGAGGTGATTTATGAGGACCCAGACAATGGACAAGTACCCACAGATCCAGATGAAGTCAGGTGTACACAACCCATGTGGCGGAAGTTTGTACAGAGTGCACCATCATCATATGCCAGCTCATTGGCAATAATGGCCTGGAAAGAGGATGAGGCACCCACAGTGGGTGATGTGGCTAAACAACTCCGGCAGTACGAAGAAAGTCTCTCCTCTTCCCTACAGGCCTGCGTCTCGGCTGTGGAGAAACTTTCTGAAAGCGTCCATCAACTAAAAGAGAATACTTTGGAGAAACTTTCTGAAAAGGTCCACCACCTTGAAGAGAGATTATTTTCCTCCCCACCTGAACAAACCAGTGTCTCTGCTATTAGGGGTAAACGCTCATCCGTGCAAGGAAGACGATATGGTGGATACACACCTCGTGCCATCGTGTGGTTTTACCTACGTGACCATGGAAAGGACATGAGAAAATGGGATGGAAAATCTTCCGCGATCCTACAGGCACGGGTACGTGAGTTGCAAAAGAAAACAATCAGGAAAAAGGGGTTCTCTGAAAAGTTTGCTGCTCCAACTTCCAGCAGGCAGTCCTCCAGGCACAGAAATGAAGATTCTGACGAGAATTAGAGGGGCCCTGCCTCCAGCCAGGGGGAAGAAAGGGACAATCAAGTTTATTGGACTGTGTGGATTTGATGGCCTGGCACATCAGACGCACAGAAGTATAAGGCTTTAGTAGACACCGGTGCACAATGTACTCTGATGCCATCAAGCTATAAAGGGCCAGAACCCATCAGTATTTATGGAGTGACAGGGGGATCCCAGCAGTTAACTGTATTGGAGGCTGAACTGAGTCTAACTGGGAATGAGTGGCAAAAGCACCGTATTGTGACTGGCCCGGATGCTCCGTGCATCCTTGGCATAGACTACTGCGGTGGTTTTACCGTGCTAGGCAGTTGAACACCACAACCGCTCTCTCACTCCCCCTCCTCAGATGAGGAGGGGAAGAAGTAAAGGAAAGAACAACTCACGGGTTGAGATAAGGATGATTTAATTAAAAAGGGGAAAAATATATATATATATAATTAAGGAAATATTATTATTAATTAAACAATTCAACTAAAGGGAAAAAAGGGAAAGGGGAAAAGGGAGGGGGGAAAGGGAATAACTAAACAAAACAAGTAAAGGCTATGTGGAAGTGCAGAGGAAAGAAATTACTCTCTACTTCCCACAAATGAGCGATGCTTGACCACTTCCTTGAAGCAGGGCCTCAACGCACGTAGCCGGTGTTCAGGAGGAGGACAGACGTTTTTGCAACGAGAGCCCACCCCTCCCCTCTTCTTCCTTTTTCCACCTTTTATTGCTGAGTGTGACATCATATGGTATGGAATGTCCCTTTGGTTGGTTTAGGTCAGCTGCCCTGCTGATGTTTCTTTCTCACTTTTTTGCCCACCCCCTAGGAGGGTCAGAGAGAGTCCTGATGCTGTGCCAGCACTTCTCAGCAGCAGACACAACACTGGTGTGATACCACTGCTGTTCTAGCTACAAGTGCAGAGCGCAGCACTGTATGGGCTGCTGCAGGGAAAGTTAACATCCCAGCCAGACCCAGTACAACTACCTCAAGAGAGGAGTTTTCAAGGACCCAAAAGGGTTCCGCTGGGCTTTTGGCATAGCTGCCTTAGAGACAGAGAGCATTGAACAATTGTCTACCTTGCCCGGTCTCTCAGAGGACCCTTTTGTTGTGGGGTTGCTGAGGGTCAAAGAACAACAAGTGCCAATTGCTACTACAGCTGTGCACCAGAAGCAATATCGCAACAAACAAGATATGGTTTAGTGGAAGATTTGTTAGCATTATGTCAGAGGTTGGACTCGGTGATCTTGGAGGTCTCTTCCAACCCAGACTATTCTGTGATTCTGTGAACGAGAAAAGTGGCCAGTTCTCTACCTCTACACTGATTCGTGGATGGTAGCAAATGCCCTGTGGGGGTGGTTACAGCAATGGAAGCAGAACAACTGGCAGCGCAGGGGCAAACCCATCTGGGCTGCTGCATTATGGCAAGATATTACTGCCTGGGTAGAGAACGTGGTTGTAAAGGTATGCCACGTAGATGCTCATGTGCCCAAGAATCGGGCTACTGAAGAACATCAGACCAACCAGCAGGTGGATCAGGCTGCTGAGATTGAAGTGGCTCAGGTGGACCTGGACTGGCAACATAAAGGTGAATTATTTATAGCCCGATGGGCCCATGACACCTCAGGCCATCAAGGTAGAGATGCAACATACAGATGGGCTCGTGATCGAGGGGTGGACCTGACCATGGACACTATAGCACAGGTTATTCATGATTGTGAAACATGTGCTGCAATCAAGCAAGCCAAACGGTCAAAGCCTTTTTGGTATGGAGGACGATGGCTGAAATATAAATATGGAGAGGCCTGGCAGATTGATTACATCACACTCCCTCAAACCCGCAACGGTAAGTGCCACGTACTTACAATGGTGGAAGCAACCACCGGATGGCTGGAAACATATCCTGTGCCCCATGGCACTGCCTGAAACACTATCCTGGGCCTTGAAAAGCAAGTCCTATGGCGACATGGCACCCCAGAAAGAATTGAGTCAGACAATGGGACTCATTTCCGAAACAACCTTATAGATACTTGGGCCAAAGAACATGGTATTGAATGGGTGTATCACATCCCCTATCACGCACCAGCCTCCGGTAAAGTTGAGACTACACTGAAAGCAATGAGTGCTGGGACATTCAGAAATTGGGACACACATTTGGCAAAGGCCACCTGGTTAGTCAATACTAGGGGATCTGCCAACCGAGCTGGACCTGCCCAATCAAACCTGCTACGTACAGTAGAAGGGGATAAAGTTCCTGTAGTGCATGTAAGAAATATGCTGGGTAAAACAGTCTGGGCTACTCCTGCCTCAGGAAAAGGCAAACCCATTCGTGGGATTGCTTTTGCTCAAGGACCTGGATGCACTTGGTGGGTAATGCAAAAGAATGGGGAGGTCCGATGTGTACCTCAAGGGGATTTAATATTGGGTGAAAATAGCCCATGAGTTGAGTTGTATTATGTTAATTATTATATAATACTGTTTGTCATCACTACCATAATTGCTATATATTTGTGATGGTTTTACTCGGGTGGGGTCCCTCCCACGGGATGCAGTCCTTGCTGAACTGATCGAGCATGGGCTTCCCACAGGCAGCAGCTCTTCAAGAACTGCTCCAGATATGGGTCCGTACCACGGGGTCCATCCCTCGGGAGCAAACTGCTCCAACCTGGGTCCCCCATGGGCAGCAGCTCCTGCCAGGTCACTTGCTCCTGCGTGGTCTCCTCTCCACAGGCTGCAGGTCCGGCCCAGAATCTGCTCTGGCAGGGGTCTCCCACAGGCCGCAGTCTCCATCAGTGCAGGTCCACCTGCTCCACCGTGGTCTCCTCCACGGGCTGCAGCGTGGAACCCTGCTCCACCGTGGTACTCCATGGGCTGCAGGGGGACATCCTGCTTCACCATGGTCCTCACCACAGGCCGCAGGGGACTTCTGCTCCGGCACCTGGAGCACCTCTCCCCCTCCTTCTTCACTGACCTTGGCGCCTGCAAGGCTGTTCCTCATTCTTCTCACTCTCCCAGCTGCTGTGTAGCACAGCGTTTTTTTTCCCTGTCTTAAATATGCTCTCACAGAGGCGCAAACAACATCACTTATTGGCTCAGCTCTGGTCAGCAGTGGGGCCCTTACCAAACATGGGGCAGCTTCTAGATCCTTCTCACAGAAGCCACCCCTATGGCCCCCTGCTACCAAAACCTTGCCACGTAAACCCACTACAATATTATAGATGAAAATGGTGATTAACTAGAATGTATTGGAAAGAGTGTAACCTGAGCATGACATAAATGGTATGGAATAAGGGGTGTATATATATCCTGGTTTCAGTTAGGACAGAGTTAATTTTCCTCCCAGTAGCTGATAGAGTGCTATGTTTTGGATTAGGATGAGAAGAGTGCTGCTAACATGCCGATGTTTTAATTGCTGGAGAGCAGTGCTTACACTAAGCCAAGGACTTTTCAGCTTCTCGCTCTGTCCTGCCAGCGGGCAGGCTGGGGGTGCAGCAAGAGCTGGGAGGGGACAGACCCAGGACAGCTGATCCAAACTGGCCAAAGGGGTATTCCATACCATCTGACGTCATGCTAAGCAACATGTAGGTGTGGCTAGCCGGGGTGGGGGGCCGGCTGCTCGGGGTTGGGCTGGGCATCGGTCAGCGGGTGGTGAGCAATTTCATTGTGCATCACTTATTTTGTACACACTATTATTATTATTATTATTATTTCCTATCTTAATAAACTGTCTTTATCTCAACTCACAGGCTTTACTTTCCCGTTTCCCTCCCCCATCCCAGAAAGGTGGGGGGGAGGGTGAGTGAACGGTTGTGTGGTGTTTGGCTGCCAGCCGGGTTAAACCACTACAGGTACTCACAGTCATAAAACTCCATTGAATGTCAAAGGACCAATTGGGAATGACTGTATTGTATTGCTGCTAGGATGATCAAGTACAACTTTGACCAGACTTTTTGTTTTGCTGGGGATAATTGATGCTGAGTGTAATGGACAAATCCAAGCTATGTCTTGGACACCTCCACCATTGTCAATACCAAAGGGAACTAGAATTCCTCAATTGATTGTTTTCTGAGCAGTAGTCTGCAGGAGTTGGTTCAAGAACAACTCCAACAAAGACATATTTTTCCAACTAACAGCCCATGGAATTCACCAGCGTTTGTCATCAAGAAGAAGAGCGTGAAATGGAGATTACTGCATGATTTGCGACAAATCAGTGCAGTGATCGAGGACGTGGACTCCTTGCAGCCAGGATTACCCTCACCTACAATGATACCCCGTAATTGGGACATAATTGTTATGGACTTGAAAGACTGTTTTTTCACAATTCCTTTGCATCCTGATGACACTCCTCATTTTGCTTTCTCGGTACCGAAGTTCAATAGGAAGGAGTCTATGGACCGATATCATTGGACCATACTACCACAAGGCATGAAAAACTCCCCAACCATGTGCCAAACCTATGTTGCAAAAGCCATCCAACCAGTACGCCAATGCTTCCCAGAGATATACATATACCACTACATGGTCGATATCCTACTAGCTGGACCGTTTAGTGATAAGGTCCAAGAGGCACTGCCTGCCTTAAAACAAGCGTTACAGACAGCAGGACTCCAAATTGCACCTAAAAAGGTGCAGACCCAAGCAACTTGAAAGTATCTGTAGAAAAACCTGGTGGGCTCGCATGACTGGAACGCTGTCATGGAGGGCTATGTCCTCTTTAGGAAAGACAGGCTGGGGAAGTGAAGGGGTGGGGTTGCCCTTTATGTGAGGGAGCAATTAGAGTATACCCAGCTCCACCTGGGGGAGGGTGAAGGACAAGTAGAGAGCTTTTGGGTGAGAATTAAGGGGTGGGCTGGTATGGGGGACACTGTTGTGGGGGTGTACTACAGGTCACCAGATCAGGAGGAGGAGGTCAATGAGGCCTTCTACAAGCAGCTGGTAGTAGCCTCACGATCCTGGGCACTGGTTCTCATGGGGGACTTCAATTATCCATACATCTGTTGGGTAAGCAACTGGGCCAGGCACATGCAGTCCAAACGGTTCCTTCAATGCACTGAAGATAATTTTCTGACGCAGATGGTGGAGGAGCCAACGAGGTGGGGGGTGCTTCTGGACCTTGTCCTCACCAACAGGGATGGCCTTGTGTCCTGACAGCTTGGCAGCTTGGGATGCAGATTGGCAGCTTGGGATGCAGCGACCATGAGATGGTGGAGATCAAGATGGAACTTGGTGGAAGAAATAAGGCAAAAAGTAGGATTGCTACCCTGGACTTTCGGAGAGCCAACTTCGACCTCTTCTGGAACCTGCTTGGGGGTATCTCATGGGCAAGATTAGTAGAAGGCAAGGGTGCTTGTGAGAGCCGGGCAACATTTAAACAGCACTTCTTCCAAGCTCAGGATCAGTACATCCCGAAGAGTAGGAAATCGGGGAAGGGGGGCAGGAGACCTGCATGGATGAGCAAGGAGCTCATCGACAAGATCAAAAGGAAGAGGAAGGTCTATGAAATGTGGAAAAAGGGTCTGTCCTCTTGGGAGGAGTATAGAAGTGTTGTCAGGGCCTGCAGGGACACGATGAGGAAGGCTAAAGCCCACCTAGATATGAGGCTTGCAAAAGTGATAAAGGATAATAAGAAGTTTTTTTTTTTTTAAGTATGTAAACAGTAAAAGGAAGACTAGGGATAATGTGGGTCCCCTGCTGAACGAGGGGGGTGTCCTGGTAATAGGAGACGCCGAGAAGGCGGAGATACTGAATGCTTTCTTTGCTTCAGTCTTTGCTTCAAGGACTTCCCATCGGGACTCCTGGACCCTGGAGGGAGGAGAAAGGGTCTGGGAAATGGAGAGCTCCCCCCGGTTGATGAGGGAGTGGTTCGGGAGTGCCTGAGTGGGATCAATGCACACAAATCCATGGGCCCTGACAGGATGCATCCACGTATGCTAAGTGTGATAAATGATTAAGTCCCAAATAGTATTTTTGTGATTTATTAAGCGAATAGAGGCAAGCAAACAGCGCTGGG
>NW_023309838.1:0-2486 GCF_011077185.1 Oxyura jamaicensis
CCCCCCCCCCCGCACCCCCAGCATGGCCAGGACCCCCTGTCTGCCCCCCAAAATTCCCAGTGCCCCCCCAATGCCCCCCCGTCCCCCCACGGCACCCAGCGTGTGGCCCTGGGGTCGCACCCCACGGGACCGCTGCCATCGTCTGTCCACGTGCCAGCGGGGAGCAGAGGGGCTGGAGGGGGGAGGCTGGAGGGGAGGGGGGGGGGGGGGGGGCGACCCCCCCACCCCCCACCCCCCAAAATCACATCGGCGCCGCCGAGCCCTCGCCTTGCAGCTGGCCAGGGAGTACGGCATGGACTTCTACGAAACAAGTGCCTGCAGCAACCTGAACATCAAGGAGGTGCGTGGGGCCAAAATGGGGGGGGGGGGGGGGGGAGGGGGGGGCCGGCGGGGTGGGCCCCCCCCCCCCCCCCCCCCCCCCCCCCCCCCAAACCCCTGGCTCCCCGCCGCCGCCAGACCCATTTTGGGGAGGGGGGCTTGGCGTGCGTGGGGGGGTCCCAGGCGCTGTTTGCACACCCCGCGCCCCCCCCACCCCCCGGTTTTGCACACTCAGTTTCCACAATAAAGGAGATGCTGGAGCCCCCCCCAAACCCTCCAGCTGGCTCGTCTGGTGCCACCGGGACGGCGTCACCCGGCAGTGCCACCGCAGCGTCCTCGGTACCGCGGGCACAGCCAGGCCACAGCAACCCGAGCGGCGATGAATAATGGAGGGGCCGGGCCGGTGTCCCCTTTCCTGGCTTGGGGACAAGGCTGGGGGGACACAGGGACATCAAACAGCCGGGCAGAGGGCACTGGGGTGGGTGGGCATCAGGAGCGTCGGGCACTGGGGTGGTGGCTGGCACCAGGATGCCGTTCTTTACTGGGATGGCTGTGCACCAGGATGGATGGGAACTGGGATGCCGTTCCTTACTGGGATGGGTGGGCCCCAGCAGGTACCGGTGTGCTGGTGGGCACTGGGATAGGGCCCACTGGTCCCAGTGGGACGGGGAAGGGGAGGCGTGGAGGCACCCGTCCCTCCCCATCGCCTGCCGGGGCGCACCCAGCGCCCCCGAAGCCGCAGCACCCCGTTATCTCCCAACGCCCCAGCTGTTTCCAGCTGTGCGGGGAACCCTTGCCCCAACAGGGACAGCGCCCGCGCCCTACGCCGCAGCGGTGTGAATTATTGAGGCGGGTAGGAGCATGGCCCCGGCCTTCCTCTGCCTCTTCCTCGTCCCCTTGGGCCAGTGCCAGAGGGTGGGACGGCTCCGGTTTCTGCCAAGTCACGGCGCGGGGACCTCGGTGGCGTCACGTGGGTGCCGGGCGGCCCTTAAGGTGCGCGGGCAGCGGGCGGGCAGGCAGCAGATCCGGAGCGCACCCGCAGCCATGAGCGTCCCCGTCGCCAAGTCCTTCTATGACCTGAGCGCCACCTCCTTGCAGGGGGAGAAGGTGGACTTCAACGTCTTCCGGGGCCGCGTGGTCCTCATCGAGAACGTGGCGTCGCTCTGAGGCACCACGGTGCGGGACTACACCCAGCTCAACCAGCTGCAGGCTCGCTACCCGCGGCGGCTGGTGGTGCTGGGCTTCCCCTGCAACCAGTTTGGCTACCAGGTAGGTGCCCAGCATGGGTGGGGGGGGTCAGGGGGGGCACAGAGCCCAGCGCTCGGGACAGCGGCGGCACAACCCTGGTGTCCCCTTCCCCGTCCCAGGAGAACGGCACCAACGAGGAGATCCTCAACTGCCTCAAGCACGTGCGGCCGGGGGGCGGCTTCGAGCCCAACTTCACCCTGTTCCAGAAGTGCCAGGTGAACGGGCAGGACACCCACCCTGTCTTCGCCTACCTGAAAGCCCACCTGCCCGCCCCGGTGGACGAGCCCGACCACCTGATGACCGAGCCCCGCTTCGTGGTGTGGAGCCCCGTGCGGCGCTCCGACATCTCCTGGAACTTCGAGAAGTTCCTGGTGGGCCCCGAGGGGGAACCTTTCCGCCGCTACAGCCCCCGCCTGCCCACCGCCCAGCTGGAGACCGACATCCAGCGCCTCCTCAAGCTGGCCAAGTAGGGCTGTCCCCCCCCCGGGGACGGCCCCAGCCCTCCGCCGGGTGACGGCCCCCTCTGAAACCCCCGCAGGGAGGGGGCCCGATGTGGCGGCGAGCCGGGGCCACCGGGGTGGTGGGCGCCCAGACGGGGTCGGCTGCAATAAAGGAGCAGGAGGCAGCACCCGAGCACTCCCCGTTTGTGTCCCCCCAGCCCCAGCGCACGGCGGGCGGTTGGGGCCGGGGAGCAGCTGCGCGGGGTGGATAAGAGCCAGGCACGGTTGCAGCCCCACCCCGGGGTGGGGGGGGGCACAATTTTTGGCAGGCCCCAGGTGAGGGGGTGCCGCCTGCCCTGCCCCGCCCCCCCCCGGAATGGGCCCCCCCGGGGCGGGGGGGGGGGGCCCGCCGGGGGGGGGGGGGGGGGGGGGTTCAGTGATCCCGCTATGCAGCCCCCCAGGGGGAAATGGGTCAGGCGT
>NW_023309839.1:0-5826 GCF_011077185.1 Oxyura jamaicensis
ACCAGCTACTAGGAGGAAAAATAACTGTCCTAACTGAAACCAGGACATATATCCACCCCTTATTCCATACCATTTATGTCATGCTCAGGTTACACTCTTTCCAATACATTCTAGTTAATCACTATTTTCATCTATGGTAGTGATGACACACAGTATTATATAATAATCAACATAATACATCTCATCTCATGGGCTATTCTCACCCAGTATTAAATCCCCTTGAGGTACACACCGGACCTCCCCATTCTTTTGCATTACCCACCAAGTGCATCCAGGTCCTTGAGCAAAAGCAATCCCACGAATGGGTTTGCCTTTTCCTGAGGCAGGAGTAGCCCAGACTGTTTTACCTAGCATATTTCTTACATGCACTACAGGAACTTTATCCCCTTCTACTGTACGTAGCAGGTTTGATTGGGCAGGTCCAGCTCGATTGGCAGATCCCCTAGTATTGACTAACCAGGTGGCCTTTGCCAAATGTGTGTCCCAATTTCTGAATGTCCCAGCACCCATTGCTTTCAGTGTAGTCTTTAACAGTCCATTGTATCGCTCAACTTTACCGGAGGCTGGTGCGTGATAGGGGATGTGATACACCCACTCAATACCATGTTCTTTGGCCCAAGTATCTATAAGGTTGTTTCGGAAATGAGTCCCATTGTCTGACTCAATTCTTTCTGGGGTGCCATGTCGCCTTAGCACTTGCTTTTCAAGGCCCAGGATAGTGTTTCGGGCAGTGGCATGGGGCACAGGATATGTTTCCAGCCACCCAGTGGTTGCTTCCACCATTGTAAGTACGTGGCGCTTACCATTGCGGGTTTGAGGGAGTGTGATGTAATCAATCTGCCAGGCCTCTCCATATTTATATTTCAGCCATCATCCCCCGTACCAAAGAGGCTTTGACCGTTTGGCTTGCTTGATTGCAGCACAGGTTTCACAATCATGAATGACCCGTGCTATAGTGTCCATGGTCAGGTCCACCCCTCGATCACGAGCCCATCGGTATGTTGCATCTCTGCCTTGATGGCCCGAGGTTTCATGGGCCCATCGGGCTACAAATAGTTCACCCTTATATTGCCAGTCCAGGTCCACCTGAGCCAGTTCAGTCTTGGCAGCCTGATCCACCTGCTGGTTGTTTTGATGTTCTTCAGTAGCCTGATTCTTGGGCACATGGGCATCTACATGGCGTACCTTTACAACCAGGTTCTCTACCTGGGCAGCAATATCTTGCCATAATGCAGCAGCCCAAATGGGTTTGCCCCTGCGCTGCCAGTTGTTCTGTTTCCATTGCTGTAACCACCCCCAAAGGGCATTTGCTACCATCCACGAATCAGTGTATAGGTAGAGAACTGGCCACTTTTCTCGTTCAGCAATATCTAAAGCCAGCTGGATGGCTTTTACTTCTGCAAATTGACTCGATTCACCTTTTCCCTCAGCAGCTTCTGCAACTCGTCGTGTAGGACTCCATACAGCAGCTTTCCATCTCCGATGCTTTCCCACAATGCGACAGGACCCGTCAGTGAACAGGGCATATCTCTTGTCATTTTCTGGTAGCTTGTTGTACAGTGGAGCTTCCTCAGCACGGACCACCTCCTCCTCTGATGACATCCCAAAGTATTTGCCTTCTGGCCAATCCATAATCACTTCCAAGATTCCCGGACGACTGGGGTTTCCTATTCGAGCCCGCTGAGTAATCAGTGCAACCCACTTGCTCCATGTAGCATCAGTTGCATGATGTGTAGAGGGGACCCTTCCTTTGAACATCCAGCCCAGTACTGGCAGTCGGGGTGCCAGGAGGAGCTGTGCTTCAGTACCGACCACTTCCGAAGCAGATCGAACTCCTTCATATGCCGCCAATATCTCCTTTTCGGTTGGAGTGTAGCGGGCCTCAGATCCTCTGTATCCCCGACTCCAAAACCCTAGGGGTCGACCTCGAGTTTCCCCAGGTTCTTTCTGCCAGAGGCTCCAGGTGGGGCCATTCTCCCCAGCTGCAGTGTAGAGCACATTCTTTACATCTGGTCCCGTTCGGACTGGCCCAAGGGCTACTGCATGAACTATTTCCTGCTTAATTTGTTCAAAAGCTTGTCGTTGCTCAGGGCCCCATTCAAAATCATTCTTCTTACGGGTTACTTGGTAGAGTGGGTTTACAATCAGACTGTAATTTGGAATGTGCATTCTCCAAAACCCCACGACACCTAGGAAAGTTTGTGTTTCCTTTTTGCTAGTTGGTGGAGACATAGCTGTTATTTTGTTGATCACATCCATTGGGATTTGACGACGTCCATCTTGCCATTTTATTCCTAAAAACTGGATCTCTCGTGCAGGTCCTTTAACTTTACTTTGTTTTATGGCAAAACCGGCCTTCAGAAGGATTTGGATTATTTTCTTCCCTTTCTCAAAAACTTCCTTTGCTGTGTTACCCCACACAATGATGTCATCGATGTACTGCAGGTGTTCAGGAGCTTCCCCCTGCTCCAGCGCAGACTGGATCAGTCCATGGCAAATTGTAGGGCTGTGTTTCCACCCCTGGGGCAGCCGATTCCAAGTATATTGGACTCCCCTCCAAGTAAAAGCAAACTGTGGCCTGCACTCTGCTGCTAGAGGGATGGAGAAAAATGCATTAGCGATATCAATTGTGGCGTACCACTTGGCTGCCTTTGATTCCAGTTCGTACTGAAGTTCTAGCATGTCCGGCACTGCAGCACTCAGCGGTGGTGTGACCTCATTCAGGCCACGATAGTCCACGGTTAGTCTCCACTCACCATTAGACTTCCGCACTGGCCATATGGGACTATTAAAAGGTGAATGAGTCTTGCTGATCACTCCTTGGCTCTCCAGTTGACGAATTAGCTCATGGATGGGAATCAGGGAGTCTCGGTCGGTGCGATATTGCCGCTGGTGCACAGTTGTAGTAGCAATTGGCACTTGTTGTTCTTCGACCCTCAGCAACCCCACAACAAAAGGGTCCTCTGAGAGACCGGGCAAGGTAGACAATTGTTCAATGCCCTCTGTCTCTAAGGCAGCTATGCCAAAAGCCCACCGGAACCCTTTTGGGTCCTTGAAATATCCTCTTCTAAGATAGTCTATGCCAAGGATGCATGGAGCATCCGGGCCAGTCACAATACGGTGTTTTTGCCACTCATTCCCAGTTAGACTCAGTTCAGCTTCCAATACAGTTAATTGCTGGGATCCTCCCGTCACTCCATAAATACTGATGGGCTCTGGCCCTTTATAGCTTGATGGCATTAGAGTACATTGTGCACCGGTGTCTACTAAAGCCTTATACTTCTGTGCGTCTGATGTGCCAGGCCATCGAATCCACACAGTCCAATAAACTCGAGTGTCCCTTTCCTCCCCCTGGCTGGAGGCAGGGCCCCTCTAATCCTCGTCAGAATCTTCATTCCTGTGTTTAAAGGACTGCCTGCTGGAAGTTGGAGCAGCAAACTTTTCAGAGACCCCCTTTTTCCCAATTGTTTTCTTTTGCAACTCACGTACCCGTGCCTCTAGGGTCGCGGTGGATTTTCCATCCCATTTTCTCATGTCCTCTCCATGGTCACGTAGGTAAAACCACAGGATGGTCCGAGGTGTGTATCCACCATATCGTCTTCCTTGCACGGATGAGCACTTACCCCTAATAGCAGAGACATTGGTTTGTACAGGAGGGGAGGAAAATAAACTCTCTTTAAGTTGCTGGACCTCTTCAGAGAGTTTCTCCAAAGTATTCTCTTTTAGTTGGTGGACCCTGGTTCGTTCAGGTGGGGAAGAAAATAATCTCTCTTTAAGTTGCTGGACCTCTTCAGAGAGTTTATCCAAAGTATTCTCTTTTAGTTGATGGACGCTTTCAGAAAGTTTCTCCACAGCCGAGACGCAGGCCTGTAGGGAAGAGGAGAGGCTTTCTTCGTACTGCCGGAGTTGTTTAGCCACATCACCCACTGTGGGTTCCTCATCCTCTTTCCAGGCCATTATTGCCAATGAGCTGGCATATGATGATGGTGCACTCCGTACAAACTTCCGCCACATGGGTCGTGTACACCTGACTTCATCTGGATCTGTGGGTCCATCTGGATCTGTGGGTCCATTGTCTGGGTCCTCATAAATCACCTCCCGTACGGCTAATTCCCTCAGGTACTGGATTCCCTTCTCCATAGTGGTCCACTTGCCTGGCAGACATACAAGTTCTTCCTTGTAGGGAAACCTTTCCCTTACAGCATACAGGAGACGCCTCCAGAGGCTGTGAGATCGTGCTCCATCTGCAATTGCTTTGTCAATGCCTGCATCTCTAGCAAGGGATCCCAACCGCCTGGCTTCCTTGCCCTCTAATTCAACACAATTGGCTCCAGTATCCCAGCACCGGAGCAGCCAGGTGACAAGCTGCTCACCTATGCAGCGACCAAAATCTTTTCGCACATCTCGTAGCTCACGCTGGTATAGGTTTCGGGTAACTACTGTTGATTTTTCAACATCCCCATCTTCATCCTCCTGCTCCTCTGATAGCCCGACCTCGTCTTCTCTACACCTAGACCTAGCAGAAGACTCTCTGCATTCTAAACGACCTGAGTCTCTATACCATTTTTTCACCTTGTCTACAGGGGCAACTTGTACTGCTACAGCTCGTTTCTCTGACCCAACCACAGGGTCTGCCACAGGGGTTGGAACACCCTCTGCAGGGGCAACTTGCACTGCTACGGCTCGTTTCTCTGGCCCAGCCACAGGACCTGGAGCGGCTGCAGGAGCTGGAGCTGGAACAGCTATAGGAGCAGGAGCTGGAGCGGCTGCAGGAGCAGGAGCTGGAGCTGCAGGAGCTGGAGCTGTAGGAGCTGGAGCGGCTGCAGGAGCAGGAGCTGGAGTGGCTGCAGGAGCAGGAGCTGGGGTGGCTGCAGGAGCGGCTGCAGGAGCAGGAGCTGGAGCGGCTGCAGGAGCAGGAGCTGGAGCGGCTGCAGGAGCAGGAGCTGGAGCTGGGGCGGCTGCAGGGTCTGTCACTCGGTTCATAGTAGCATCAATTGCAGCTCGATAGGCATAGGCCAGGCCCCAACATGCTACAGTGAGTTGTGTCACTTTGGAACTGCCAGAGTCATGACACTCTTTTTGCAAGCATTCTACCAGTTTTTTAGGATTTTGCAGTTGTTCAGGGGTGAATCTACAAAACATCGGAGGTTGATGCCACCTGCCCATATCCTCCCACACTCCCTGCCACTCACAATTATCCCGCCTCAGGACAGATCTCTGCATGAGATTCCTAAGTAGTTGTTTAACCTTGAACAAAACCTGAAGCGCATTCAAGAGACATAACAACAAGAACATGCTGGTCTGAGTATCCCAAGGATATTCAACATCTTGGAGAGCTATCGTAACTAGCTCGGGGGATAAGAGGGTGCTGAAGGAGAAAGGGAGAGTGAACAAGTAAGGAAAAATATCTTTCCCTGTCCCCTTCACAGACTGGCTCCCTGATGGAAAAAGGCAGTAGGTGTAATTGTTAATAGTTTCCGAGATATAGTTTCCAAAGTACAGAGTCGACGACAGTGCTGCGTATAAATACCAAGTTAGAGTCATGGCCAGATATTTCATCATATCGTAAGCTATTGTTACACAGCACAGTACCATAACGATCTTAAACCAGGGCCCGGAGAGGATAAACAGCACGACAGGGATCACATACAGCAAGTAACGTGCTATAAAACTCAGTTTGGAATACAGCCACAGCAGACTTGATATTAAAGCAATCAACATTTTGATTAGATCTGTCGTTATCTCAACCCTTCGTGCCCCACGTTGGGCGCCAAAAGAGCTGTTGTGGTTTAACCCGGCTGGCAGCTAAACACCACACAGCCGTTC
>NW_023309840.1:0-9379 GCF_011077185.1 Oxyura jamaicensis
AAATTGATACAAAGGAACACTTAAATAATACAACTGGACACAAAAATATACATTTTTAGAGAAATTCACATCAGTAATTGTATAAAGCTTTCTTCTGTACTAAGGGGTCCTGAAAATTTAGGACTAAAACATTAGCTTTGTAATGTAATATAAAAGGGTTATCATGATAATCCTCAAAGGCCACTATATAGCACACTGACATATTCAAGGCTCTCCGCTTATATTTCAGTCTGTGTATTCAAGTTTTGAGGTCCTTTTATGATTATGCAAACATCAGAAATATAGTGGTATAATAAATGGTACTTATGAAAGCAGAGTTTTAGAGCCAGTATTAAATTTGCAGGCTCAAAACACCCACTTAATATTTAAACAAGTGTTTGATACTTCTGTTTGTTCAAAAATAGAATGAGTAAATGCACTTACATAAGAATAACTTTTACTTTTCAACAAGCGTGCTCATGTGATTTTTATATTAGTACAAACTTAAAAACAAACAAACAAACAAATCCACCATATGACTTTTTAAAATAAATGATACCAATTCACCTTTCCCCTACTTGAGTACATTTACATTAAGGCTTTGAATCACCTGACCCACAATTTATACAGCATTAAAATGAGTGGGTCCACAAGGATGCTGGTATGTCTCACTGAGACTTAGCATGAATAGAATTAAAGCTCACCACCTTAAGGAAACAGAAAGTCACATGCTCATGCCTTAACTATATTCCTTTTAGTCTCCAAACCAGAACATAAAGTTTAATAGTAACAGTATTTCATGGCAAGAGATGAGTACTTTCTTATTAATTATATTTTATTAATTAATATTATTAATTTAATGGCAACATCTTTGGAGAAACTTCCATTTTTTGTTGTACAACACTGCTTTCTGGTGGTGATTCAGGCATGGGGAGTTCATTCAGTTCAACATGCTGTAAATATAGCCCCACTTTTCCCCTTTTATTAAAGGTTCCAGGGCTCTACATAGAGCATACAGCTCACAAGCCTGAGCTGACCGTGATGGACTCAAAGGTCCTGATTCCACAGGTTCTAGGTCCTTATTAATTATTGGATATCCTGATTTGGCCATTCTATCATATAGTACTGAACCATTTTTAATTTGCTCCCTTTTCTCTGGTCCCGGGTCTTCAATTTTGTCTGACCCATCTAGGAATTTTACTGTGGCAATTCCTACAGCCCTTGGTTACCCAGTAAGAGTGTCTTGCAGGGGGCTTAGGACCTATCACCCACCCACGAATCCTATAGGAATCGCTTCGGTCCTTCACCGGCCAAGTCCCTCGCAGGAGATTGGAACCGCGGTTAGAAGACCTCCACACTCGCTTCGGAACTAGGTTCCGTCTCAGTCACACTCTTACACACACAGGCAACCGAATCCCACCCAACCGAACGGTATACGCCTTAAATACTTACGACTCCGTCATCTTCGTTCGGATCTTCGCGCAGAATTACGGGTAAAATACAATGCTGCAGCCAGCAAGGGAGCTCATAAAAAAATCAAATTCTTTGCCTGCCTTTATTCAGGTTCAGGATGGTGTTAGTCCCGACCTGACTCGAACAGGAGCCACCAAATGGTGGGGCGCCCCTCCTAGATCAAGTCAGAATTCAGGAACCAAGACCAGAAAGGGAGAGTTGAAGGACGACTGAAAGACAAAGCTTGGGAGGAAGACTACGAGCCTTCAGCACAAGAGACCTCCAGAAAGACCACCAGAGACTGATACCAATGTGCCCGGAGAGGGTCTGGATTCTGGGAACTAATTATAATAACCCTGCCGTTTCTAGGAAGTGATAAATATGTATTACTCTAGTAGTATAAAAATCAACCACCTGATGTAATAGGTGTGCGTCCTGGTGGAGCAGAGACTCCTGGTGCACCCAGCGCTGTTTGCTTGCTTCTATTCACTTAATAAATCACAAACTTTGATTAAAATCCTATTTGGGATTTTATCATTTATCACAAATTTCAAAGTGGCAAACATCTTGCTCAGTGTCAAGACATACATCCTGCGCATCATGTTGCTTTCACAAATAAATCACTGTTGTTCCCGGGTAACACATGATTCCAGATTTACAGACTGCCATTTCCCATTCCCCATCCGTGCCCATGTTCTACGCTCCGAGGGATAGAGTACTGTCTCCTCATGGTTTAATCCTAGTGCAATGATGGGGTGGATAACATAAACTGTGGCATTACATATAGTAAGCACAAAGGCAGTAGCCATGTTAACAATGGGATCATAAGTAAAATTTACCAGAGTCCACCAAGATTGGAACTTCCTCTCAAAATCATTGGCATTGTCCCAAACAGCCTTTCGGACTTCAGCCGGGAAAACGCCTTCACTTCCTTCCCTAATGATCAAGGCAGCTGCTGCCTGCATCCATAACTGTGCTTGGATACAACAAAGGGCTAAAGATACATTATCTTGAACCATACTAAGTGCATCTATTATTAGTTTGTGGTCTTGGTCTTCAGCCTTTTCCCATCTCAGTAACACCTTTGACACTTGCCATTGGCTTGTTCCCAATGCCAATAAGGATGATTGTAGGGGCTGTTTTAGTTTTGTCAAATCACTTGTTGCTGTGGCCAGCTTATTCATTAATATTTCTGAATCAATTCAATTTAGAACTCCTAATCCTGTTCCTAGCATTCCAGTTAAGTATCTTTGTGTCCTGCCCCTGAGGTGTGCTTGCTTTTGTGACCATATCGTCCAGCCAAAAGCAGCTAATTGCTACAGTCTGTGTTAATATAAGATGATAGCAACAATCTAATTTACCTGGGCGGATACAACCTTCCTGTTGGCCACTTTTGGAAATCAGTTGTACTAAAATCCCCATTAATTTCTTGTGGGTCGTTCCATTACTCATTCGGCACCCTATTTTAATTTCGTCCCCTATGGTTCTTTGGTGTGTCCACTCTTCCCCTAATTTTTGCCATTCTGATAATGTATGTAAATGGTCACCATTTGTTCGCCAAATAGCCACAACTTCTAACTTTCCATTAATGCTCTTATCCTCTATTGTTAAGGCTTCAGACCAAGACCACTCACCATTCTCTATTGTCATAGAGGCACCTTCCAATTCTTGAATCACAGTTACAACTATAAGCCACAAAAATAAAATGATTCTGTTAACTAAATTTCTGGTAATTACATTACTAAATACTCCCGACCGTAATGTCCTCGTTTTGTTCGACTAAGCTTCAGTTTCAGTTCACCGTTGCCCGGCATTACTTTCCGGGGGCTTCTGGAGCTTTCTTCACTCAAGAATGGCGAATCCAGGCTCTCTGTTCCTTGATGTTAATTGCGGTGAAGGTAGTAAGGAGCACCTGGTATAGTCCTTCCCACTGTGGTTTCAAAGTTTTCCCTACAAAAGACTTAGTTACCTCTCGGGCTTTGGCAGTCCTACTAGGGAAAACCTCTGGCCATCCTGAAAAGGTATCTGTTAAAACCAGTAAATATCGACATCCCCCTTTTCTTGGAAGTTCAGAAAAGTCAATTTACCACTGTTGCCCAGGCCCAAGGCCTTTTCCAATTTGACCCAATTTTGGTTTGGGGGCATTTTGGGGGTTAGTCTGGAGACAAAGATCACATTAAGTTATTTGAGTGATGGTAGCATATAAGTTCCTGGCAATATTTTTTCCAATTAGATAGTTATACAAAGCATCTGTTTCCCAATGTGTTTTCTGGTGTTTTTTCTTTACCAGTGACTACAATAAATTGGAGGGGATGACTAGCTTCCCCTTCCCTTCTTTGGTAATAGCCCATTCTTCTTGGTTATATTTTCCCTTTTGACTTTCAATTAATTTTCTATCCTTTTTGTTATATATAGGCTTAACTTCAAGGGGAATCTGCCAGTCTGGAATCAGGGCTCCCTCAGTTGCTACCCCACCTTCTGCTGCTTCTTTTGCCTCTCTGTCCGCCAGATCATTTCCTTCCTCCAATTCTGAGCTCACCTTCTGGTGTGCCTTAATGTGCATGATTGCTACCTTTTCAGGGAGCTGAACCACTTCCAATAATCACATTGTCTCTTTCACATGTTAGATGTTTTTCCCTTGTGAGTTCAACAGTCCTCTTTCTTTCCAGATGGCTCCATGTGCATGTACAACCCCAGATGCATATCTCGAGTCCGTATAGATGTTTATCTTCTTTCCTTTTGCCATTTCCAAGTCATGGGTCAGAGCAACTATCTCGGCCTTTTGTGCAGAGTTATCTGTTGGCAAAGGTCCAGACTCTATTACCTCTTTGCAAGTGGTAACTGCATACCCAGCATGTTGTTTTCCGCTGATGACATAGCTGCTCCCATCAGTAAACCAGATCTCCACATCATCAAAAGGAGTATCCTTCAGATCTGGACGGCTGGAGTAGGTAGCTTCAATGGTCTCCAGACAGTCACGATGTACTGGTTCCCCTTGGTTTCCACTGAGGAAAGAAGCTGGGTTGACAATGTTAGTTACCACTATTTCTATCTACCATGATAGCTTGGTATTTCAAGAATCATTGTGGGGAAAGCCAGTGACCGCCTTTCACTTCCAGCACCGCAGACACTGTGTGAGACACTAGCACAGTTATTTTCTGGCCCAAGGTGAACTCGCGTGCTTCCTGGATATTTAGCACCACTGCTGCAATGGCTCTGAGGCATCCCGGCCATCCCTTGGCGGCAGCATCCAGCTGCAACTGTCCTTCAATATGGGCCCAGGTCCTGTGCTAGTATTCCCAGGGCAGTCCCCGTCCAGGCCACACATGCTGCTTCTGTCTGGGTGGCTTTGAGGAAGTCATCTACATACTGCAACAGCGTTCCTTCTCCTGATGGGGCTTCCCAGGTCTCCAAGTCCTTTGCAAGTAGTTCTCCGAACAAGGTGGGCGAGTTCTTAAATTCCTGAGGCAACCTTGTCCATGTGAGCTGTGTTTTGTGCCCACTCTTAGGGCTTGTCCAATCAAATGCAAAGATTTTCTGGCTGGCTTCATGGAGAGGGAGGCAAAAGAAGGCATCCTTCAGGTCTAAAACGGTAAAACAAGTTAGTTCTGGTGTTAAGCATTTTAATCAATTATCAGGCTAATTCCTTCTCTGTCTTCCTTTTCAAGGGGTACTGTTTAATTCTGACTGGCTGTTTTCCTTCCTTAAGTTTAATTTGTATTGGAAGTGCATTTTTTTTTTATTTCCTTCACCTTCCCTGGTACATTAGAAGATCATACTCCAGAAAACACTTGACTTAGGATTTCCTCACTAATTTCCTCTTTGGTCTCAATAGCTGTCAATCTCAAACTCAACACTTCCACATATCTTTGATCATTTACCTCCAGAATAATCTCCCCATTTTTAAATGAAATGGCTGCTTTCCAATAAATCTCTCCCTAGGAGTGACTCCGGGAGTTGGGCATGTATAGGAACTTGTGAATGCCCCACTGTTTCCCATATTTATATTTCAATGGTTTGCAGAAATACGCTATTTCAGATTGGCCAGTTGCCCCCTTTACTACAGAGTAATCATTCCCCACTGATACTAATGCTTTATATAAAACTGAATATGTTTCCCTCGCATCCACCAGAAGTTCCACCTCTTTTCTCTCCTTCCCCAGCTTCATTTTTATAACCAGCAGATCTGCTGGGGTAAATTCCGTCGGTCCTCTTCAGTCGTCTTTTGCACGTGCAACTACCACCTCCCTTCCCCAGTTTCCTTTTACATTTCTTTTCTGTTCCAGGCATTTGTTTTTCCAATGCCCAGATTTCTTACATAGGGCACACTGATCCTTGCCTAGCCGGGGCTGTTCGTGTCTCGGCATCCTTTTTCCTTCTTCCCTAATAACTGTTATCAGTTTCTTCTGCGTTTTTAATTGAGGAAGATAAAAGTCCTCTCTCCTTCCAAATTGCCCCATGTACATGCACAACACCAAAGGTGTATTTCAAATCTGTCCAAACGTTTGCCAGCTCAAGAGCTCTTATTAAGGTGATGATTTCCACGTTTTGGGCTGGTGTTTGTTACCGCATATCCTGTGAGGCAAAATCCCCATCGGATGAAGCTGCTGCCATCTATGTCCACATCTTCTAGGGGTATTTCCTAGAAGTCTGGTCAGCTGGAGTATACCGTGTCCATGGTCTTGATGCAAGATCTGGTGATCTGGAAAGAGTTACTGAGGAAAGAGGCTGGGTTCATAGTATTAGTGCCAAAAAATATTAGTAAACTAATAGTCCATAATACACGTTCCTTTTCGTCTTCAGAAGCTATCATTTGTGTATTGCAACAGTGTCCCCTTTTCCCGAAGGGGTCTTTCAAACTTTCAGATCACAGGCTAGTTGTTTCCTGAATATGGTGGGGCTATTCTTGAACCCCTGTGGTAACACTGTCCAAGTAATCTGAGTTTTCCATTCTCTATTAGGATTTTCCCATTCAAAGGCAAAGAGTTTCTGTTTTTCATTTGCCACGGGCAGGCAGAAAAAGGCATCCTTTAAATCTAGTACCATGAACCAAACTTGACTGTTTTTCTAATTTTGTAATTCCAATCATTTTTCCCAATTTAAATTTCAAGCATTGCAAAAAAATGCCTTTTCCTGTTGGCCAGTTGCTCCTATTACACTTACAGAGTAATTAACACAGAGAAAGAAGCTCCCTTAACCAACAGAAATTCAAGGCCCTCTCTCTTCGTTCCCTAGCTTTATTTCAACCAGTCGACCTGCTAGGGTAGATGCCCCAGGTCCCCCTTATTCCTGACTGTTGTAAGTTTATCCTGCAGCCTAAGACAATTTCTTTCTGATATGAGGGGGCCAATTGCCCTAGAAAGAGGCTAGCCAATTGCCTCTGTTTTCTGAAGCCAGGTCCATTTTTAAAAAAAATATTATTATTATTATTTTTTCTTAATTGCATTTCAAAAGTTGGTCCAAAAATTCCATAGGGGTTTCTTTTGGACCTTGTTGGAACAAATTCTCAATTCCCAATTTAACCAGATTTTGGTATAGCCGTTCATAATTTCCGGGGTGATTAGGGTCTCAGTTGGGAGGGGGGTCAGTCAGGGGAATGCAATCGTTGATAGTTCCCTGAGCAGTCTCATTGGCAATCTGAGCTCACATGTGAACTCAGGTTGTTTTAAGAGTTAGTTGTAATGGAAACAGAAAAGCAGCTCTCTCAGACCCATCATGATCCCTCTGCCCCAGAGGGCTCACACCCGTGATTTTGAGATCTCAGCCTCGGGTTGAGGCAGAACAATTAACATCCCTATATCCTCTTTCCCTGCTCATTCAACTTAAAACAGCTTTATCAAATACTACATGCCACACCTTTAACACCTTCAGCAACCCTTTTAACACGTCCTTTATCTTTCTCCAGCCTGTACTTTTCTAATGCCAACACCAAAGGCTCAGTCAGAGGCCAACTTAATTCCATACCTTTTCCCTCCAAGATGCTGAAACAACATATCAGTATACAACATTTCATACCATTTCCCTTCAGTGTACAACATTTCATCCCATTTCCCTTCTCTCCTCAAGAACATTGATTGCAAGATATTGTTATAGTCAATTGATCCATAAAGTGGCCATTTTGCTTATATATAGTGGCCACCATTGATTGCAATACTTAGTGAAAGTCCTCTTGCTTTCTGTGTCCCCAGTTCTAACAATATCCTTCCAATGTGCCAATATGCAGCTAAGGAGGCTTTCTTTAAAACATCTTTGCTTTGGATATTACTCATTTCCTTGGTTTCCCATTCCCATTTATTTATTAATTACTATTCCTTATTAGATACTGTCCCTTGTTTCAATTTCTACACAAACCGTTTTATTACAGTTTTTTACTATCTTTTCCTAATCTTCTTTCCAAATGTTCCAGTTTTCTGGGATTAAACTCTTCTTTCCACATACAAACTTTACTGTTTCAGATTATTAGGGAACCCCGTTCCAGTCATAAATCCACAGGACTTCAGGAAAACACATGAAGCACTCAGCCTTCCGTCTTCTAGACAAACCACACCACCTTTTCCACAAAATTTACATTTCAAAAGGACCGAATTTCAAGCCAAATGCCAATTTTTTTCTCATGCACTTTGTTAGTAAGCCAATACAAAACAAGGAATCACTCCTGCGTATCCATCAATATGGGGATTTAAAAAGGTATTGAGGCCTAAATAAATTTGCTCTCCGCCTTCTTACCAAATTTCCAGGGCTCAAGTCCGAACCACCAAAGAAGTGACTCTCTCCTTTTTGCCTCTTTGATAAGGAGTCAGCCCCTCCCCCCCCAATACTTGGGAAACTGACCAAACACCACAGCAAATATACCAAAACTTTTAAACTGTTACTTAGATAATGCTCCCGCCTTTCTTCTTGTCACACTCAAAACATTTAAGAGCAAAAATAGGATCACAAGATACACCGCCGGGCACATATATTGGGCACCACCATGAACACTTGGATAAAACAGCACTTCTTTTCGGTTTGTCATGCACTTTGTTTGTCTCCGGCCACTCCCCTCATGGAGAATACAGAACCGCAGATTGGAATTCCACACTCACTTCGCAGCGATGCTGCGTCTCACGCACAGCACAATCACGCAATCACACAGAGGCCCCTAGCACATCTCATTCATACCACAAGAATATATGATTTAGAACCATAACCAACCAAACAGGTATTGTCTCTGTGTTCTTCGTGGAGTGATTCATTCCACTTTGTTTCAAACACATACACAAATACTTTCAACAAAATATACCCGGACATTTACGAATAAGACATACAATTATTAACACTCCAGTTAGTATCCCTCCAGCAGCTGCAAACATTGCCCAGGTAACCTTGTCAAAATTGTGGGAGGCCCGCTTACCCTTCTCCTGCTTCTTATACAGTCATTAGCAGGTCCATCCTGGCTCCCAAAAATGGGATGCAGCGGTAACCTCGGATTTGCTCGATCTACTCCCAAGATCGCTAGTGGCCACTCTATCGGTTACCAAGTCCCCTTTTACCGCTCTATCGGTCAGCCTGTAGGGTACCCTCCTCCCTTACGGGGACTATGCTGCATGCCAGACATTTCTGCACTATTTACCAGCTGCCCCGGCCACGCGTACGACTTACAGGCTTCCTGTACTGTAAAACGACTTCCTGTACTGTAAAACATACCGTTTGTCCGCAGCTTCAGGAGGTCCTTGTCTGCTCCCATGGTGAGCGGCTGGGAGTGGAGTCCCCTCCAAGAAAAATACTCGGGGTGTACCTAGGGGTGTCCGCTCCGCAGTCGATCCTGCAGCCGAGCAGAGTGTCTCCTGGCTGGCTCGCCAAATGAGTCACAAAAAACTGACTCCACAATAAGATTGTAAAGTAGGTATGTTTATTCAGCACTGGGCAGCACGGGGGGTAGTCCCACCAAAGTCGTGCGCAACAACTC